>NC_138882.1:74102347-74383347 GCF_965194825.1 Balaenoptera physalus
TAAACTTCTGGGGCCTTGTCCCAGCACATTCCACTCTAATTTACAACCTCGGAACACTACCTCCAGGAAGAGTGGGTTGCCCTAGTTACAAGAGTTGAGAACGTAATAATGCTGCCGCCTTGTGGCTGTTATCCACAACAGCAGGTTTAAACCCAGGGACAATGGTTGCTTATATAGTCACAAGGACTGCAGGGCTGTAAATGACACAGGCCCACAAAACATGCCCTGGTATAGGGAATAGGCAAGAAAATTCAACAAATGAGAAATTTTTCAAGAAGTCAATAAGAGGAGGGAAGATGTACTCACTCTTTAAAAAAAAGGAAAAGAAAAAAAAAGGACATGCCTAAAGCTCAGTATAAGGAATTATTAGCCACATGCAAATTCAAATTCAAAAAGGTTTTAGCTCACACCAGTCATGACCATCAGCAAAAAGTCTACAAACGATAAATGCTGAAGGGGTTTTAGAGAACTGTGCACCTTCCAGCTTCTGGTGGGATGTAAAGTGGCAACAGCACTAACGCAAACTGAATGGAGCTGCTTGAAAAGGTAAAAATTGAGCTACTATATGATGCGGCAGGGCAACTTTTGGGCCTATAACCTAAGACCACCAGAATCTGAAAGACACAGGCAGGCAAAGGTGCACTGCAGCAATATTGAAATAGCCAAGAAATGGAAGCAAAAAAAGGTCCATAAACAGATGAATGGAAAAAGAAGAAGTGGTATATGGACAGAATGGAATAGTAACCTCGGGGAAAAAATGAACAATGCCGTTATCAGGACTACAGTTGAGCCTAGAAATAATCATATAAGGTCAAGTAAGTCAAAAAGGTATGAAAAATATTTTATGATATCCTTTATACATGTTATCCTAAGATTGCTACCAATGAACATATTTCCACAGAAAAAGACACTCACAGACTTATCAAATAAACTAATGGTTAGCCAAAATGAAAGGTGGGGGGATGGGTAAATTAGGACTATGGGGTTAACATACATATACTAATGTATGTTAAATGTATATAAATATATAACATATAAATGATATGAATTATATAATCACCAATACCTTCAAAATATACATTCTGTAATCACATACATGTTAACAGGATCCGAAGATGAACAGACATATGTATGAATCATTGAGCAGATTCTGTACAGCCAGACAATCAAAACACTCTAATCAAATTTACTCCGATAAGAAATAGAAATTAAATTTAAAAAACAAACATAAGTAAGGAGACATAAACTTCTGGGGGCTTGTCCCAGCACATTCCACTCTACTTTACAACCTCTGAACACTACCTCCAGGAAGACTCTATTGCCCTAGTAACAAGAGTTGAGAACGGAATAATGCTGCTGCTTTGTGGCTATTTCCCACAACAGCAGCTTTAAACCCAGTGCCAATGGTTGCTTATATAGTCACAAGGACTGCAGGGCTGTAAATGACACATGCCGTCAAAAAATGCCCTGGGGTAGGGAATAGGCAAGAAAATTCAACACATGAGAAATTTTTCAAGAAGTCAATGAGAGGAGGGAAGTTGTACTCACTCTTTAAAAAAAGAAGGAAAAGAAAAAAAAAGGACATGCCTAAAGCTCAGTATAAGGAATAATTAGCCACATGCAAATTCAAATTCATAAAGGTTTCAGCTCACACCAGTCATTACCATCAGCAAAATGTCTACAAACGATAAATGCTGAAGGAGTTTTAGAGATCTGTGTACCTTCTAGCTGCTGGTGGGATGTAAAGTGGTAACAGCACTAACGCAAACTGAATGGAGCTGCTTGAAAAGGTAAAAATTGAGCTACCATATGATGCGGCAGGGCACCTTTTGAGCCTATCAACTAAGACCATCAGAATCGGAAAGACAGAGGCAGGCAAATGTGCACTGCAGCAATATTGAAATAGCCAAGACATGGAAGCAAAAAAAAGGTCCTTAAATAGTTGAATGGACAAATACGAAGTGGTATATGGACAGAATGGAATAGTAGCCTCGGGAAAAAAATGAACAATGCCGTTTTCAGGACTACAGTTGAGCCTAGAGATCATCATATAAGGTTAAGTAAGTCAAAAGGGTATGACAAACATCCTATGATATCATTTATACATGTTATCCTAAGATTGCTACCAATGAACATATTTCCACAGAAAAAGACACTCACAGACTTATCAAATAAACTAATGATTAGCCAAAATGAAAGGTGGGGGGATGGGTAAGTTAGGACTATGGGGTTAACATACATATACTAATGTATGTTAAATGTATATAAACATATAACAGATAAAGTATATGAATTGTATAATCACCAATACCTTGAAAATATATATTTTGTGATCACATACATGGTAACAGGTTCCGAAGATGAACAGACATATGTATGAATCATTGAGCAGATTCTGTACAGCAAGACAATCAAAACACTCTAATCAAATTTACTCCGATAAGAAATAGAAATTAAATTTAAAAAACAAACATAAGTAAGGAGACATAAACTTCTGGGGGCTTGTCCCAGCACATTCCACTCTAACTTACAACCTCGGAACACTACCTCCAGGAAGACTCAGTTGCCCTAGTAACAAGAGTTGAGAACATAATAATGCTGCCGCCTTGTGGCTGTTTCCCACAACAGCAGCTTTAAACCCAGTGCCAATGGTTGCTTATATAGTCACAAGGACTGCAGGGCTGTCAATGACACAGGCCCTCAAAACATGCCCTGGCGTAGGGAATAGGCAAGAAAATTCAACATATGAGAAAATTTTCAAGAAGTCAATAAGAGGAGGGAAGTTGTACTCACTCTTTAAAAAAAAAAGGGAAAGAAAAAAAAGCACGTGCCTAAAGCTCTGTATAAGGAATTATTAGCCACATGCAAATTCAAATTCAAAAAGGTTTCAGCTCACACCAGTCATGACCATCAGCAAAAAGTCTACAAACGATAAATGCTGAAGGGGTTTTAGAGAACTGTGTACCTTCTAGCTGCTGGTGGGATGTAAACTGGTAACAGCACTAATGAAAACTGAATGGAGCTGCTAGAAAAGGTAAAAATTGATCTACCATATGATGCGGCAGGGCACCTTTTTAGCCTATAACCTAAGACCACCAGAATCGGAAAGACAGAGGCAGGCAAATGTGCACTGCAACAATACTGAAATAGCCAAGACATGGAAGCAGAAAAAAGGTCCATAAACAGATGAATGGACAAAGACCAAGTGGCACACGTAGCAAATGGAATAGTAGCCTCGGGAAAAAAATGAACAATGCCGTTTTCAGGACTACAGTTGAGCCTAGAAATAATCATATAACGTTAAGTAAGTCAAAAGGGTATGACAAATATCCTATGATATCATTTATACATGTTATCCTAAGATTGCTACCAATGAACATATTTCCACAGAAAAAGACACTCACAGACTTATCAAATGAACTAAAGGTTAGCTAAAATGAAAGGTGGGAGGAAGGGTAAATTAGGACTATGGGGTTAACATACATATACTAATGTATGTTAAATGTATATAAACAGATATAAACTATATGAATTATATAATCACCAATACCTTCAAAATATACATTCTGTAAACACATACATGGTAACAGGATCCGAAGATGAACAGACATATGTATGAATCATTGAGCAGATTCTGTACAGCCAGACAATGAAAACACTCTAATCAAATATACTCCGATAAGAAATAGAAATTAAATGTAAAAAACTAACATAAGTAAGGAGACATAAACTTCTGGGGGCTTGTCCCAGCACATTCCACTCTAATTTACAACCTCGGAACACTACCTCCACGAAGACTCTCTTTCCCTACTAACAAGAGTTGAGAACGTAATAATGCTGTCACCGTGTGGCTAAAATACACAACATCACCTTTAAACCCAGTGGCAATGGTTGCTTATATACACACAAGGACTGCAGGGCTGTAAATGACACACGCCCTCAAAAATACCCTGGCGTAGGAATTAGGAAAGAAAATTCAACACATGAGAAATTTTTCAAGAAGTCAATAAGAGGAGGGAAGTTGTACTCACTCTTTAAAAAAAAAGGAAAAAAAAAGGACATGCCTAAAGCTCAGTATAAGGAATTATTAGCCACATGCAAATTCAAATTCAAAAAGGTTTTACCTCACACCCGTCATGACCATCAGCAAAAAGTCTACAAACTGTAAATGCTGAAGGGGTTTTAGAGAACTGTGTACCTTCTAGTTGTTGGTGGGATGTAAAGTGGCAACAGCACTAACGCAAACTGAATGGAGCTGCTTGAAAAGGTAAAAACTGAGCTACCATATGATGCGGCAGGGCACCTTTTGGGCCTATAACCTAAGACCACCAGAATCTGAAAGACACAGGCAGGCAAATGTGGACTGCTGCAATATTGAAATAGCCAAGACATGGAAGCAAAAAAAAGGTCCATAAACAGATGAATGGAAAAAGAAGAAGTGGTATATGGACGGAATGGAATAGTAACCTCGGGAAAAAAATGAACAATGCCAATATCAGGACTACAGTTGCGCCTAGAAATAATCATATAACGTTAAGTAAGTCAAAAAGGTATGACAAATATTCTATATCCTTTATACATGTTATCCTAAGATTGCTACCAATGAACATATTTCCACAGAAAAATACACTCAAAGACTTATCAAATAAACTAATAGTCAGCCAAAATGAAAGGTGGGAGGATGGGTAAATTAGGACTATGGGGTTAACATACATATACTAATGCATGTTAAATGTACATAAACATATAACAGATAAACTTTATGAAATATATAATCACCAATACCTTTAAAATATACATTCTGTAATCAAATACATGGTAACAGGGTCCAAAGGTGAACAGACATAAGTATGAAAAATTGAGCAGATTCTGTACAGCCAGACAATCAAAACACTCTAATCAAATTTACTCCCATAAGAAATAGAAATTAAATTTAAAAAACAAACATAAGTAAAGAGACATAAACTTCTGGGGGTTGTCCCAGCACATTCCACTCTAATGTACAACCTCGGAAACCTACCTCCAGGAAGACTCTCTTGTCCAAGTAGCAAGAGTTGAGAACGTAATATTGCTGCTGCCTTGTGGCTGTTTCCCACAACAGCAGCTTTAAACCCAGTGCTAATACTTGCTTAATAGTCACAAGGAATGCAGGGCTCTAAATGACACCTGCCCTCAAAAAATGCCCTGGGGTGGGGAATAGGCAAGAAAATTCAACACATGAGAAATTTTTCAAGAAGTCAATATGAAGAGGGAAGTTGTACTCACCCTTTAACAAAAAAAGGAAAAGAAGAAAAAGGATATGCCTAATGCTCAATATGAGGAATTATTAGCCAAATGCGTATCCAACCTCCAAAAAGGTTTCAGATCATACCAGTCAAACGGCCATCAGCAAAAAGTCTACAAACTATAAATGCTGAATGGGTTTTAGACAACTCATACCTCCTAGCTGCTGGTGGGATGTAAAGTGGCAACAGCACTAACGCAAACTGAATGGAGCTGCTTGAAAAGGTAAAAATTGAGCTAGCATATGATGCGGCAGGGCACCTTTTGGGCCTATAACCTAAGACCACCAGAATCGGAAAGACAGAGGCAGGCAAACGTGCACTGCTGCAATATTGAAATAGCCAAGACATGGAAGCAAAAAAAAGCTCCATAAACAGATCAATGGACAAAGAAGAAGTGGTATATGGACAGAATGGAATAGTAGCCTCGGGAAAAAAATGAACAATGCCGTTTTCAGGACTACAGTTGAGCCTAGAAATAATCATATAAGGTTAAGTAAGTCAAAAGGGTATGACAAATATCCTATGATATCATTTATACATGTTATCCTAAGATTGCTACCAATGAACATATTTCCACAGAAAAAGACACTCACAGACTTATCAAATAAACTAATGATTAGCCAAAATGAAAGGTGGGGGGATGGGTAAGTTAGGACTATGGGGTTAACATACATATACTAATGTATGTTAAATGTTTATAAACATATAACAGATAAACTATATGAATTGTATAATCACCAATACCTTGAAAATATATATTTTGTGATCACATACATGGTAACAGGTTCCGAAGATGAACAGACATATGTATGAATCATTGAGCAGATTCTGTACAGCAAGACAATCAAAACACTCTAATCAAATTTACTCCGATAAGAAATAGAAATTAAATTTAAAAAACAAACATAAGTAAGGAGACATAAACTTTGGGGGCTTGTCCCAGCACATTCCACTCTAATTTACAACCTCGGAACCCTACCTCCAGAAAGACTCTGTTGGCCAAGTAACAAGAGTTGAGAACGTAATAATGCTGCCGCCTTGTGGCTGTTTCCCACAACAGCAGCTTTAAACCCAGTGCCAATGGTTGCTTATATAGTCACAAGGACTGCAGGGCTCTAAATGACACCTGCCCTCAAGAAATGCCCTGGGGAAGGGAATAGGCAAGAAAATTCAATACATGAGAAAATTATCAAGAAGTCAATAAGAGGAGCGAAGTTGTACTCACTCTTTAACAAAAAAAGGAAACGAAGAAAAAGGATATGCCTAATGTTCAGTATAAGGAATTATTAGCCACATGCGTATCCAACCTCCAAAAAGTTTTCAGCTCACAGCAGTCAAATGGCCATCAGCAAAAAGTGTACAAAGTATAAATGCTGAATGGGTTTTAGACAACTCATACCACCTAGCTGCTGGTGGGATGTAAACTGGTAACAGCACTAACGAAAACTGAATGGAACTGCTTGAAAAGGTATAAATTGAGCTACCATACGATGCGGCAGGGCACCTTTTGGGCCTATAACCTAAGACCACCAGAATCGGAAAGACAGAGGCAGGCAAATGTGCACTGCAGCATTATTGAAATAGCCAATACATGGAAGCAAAAAAAAGGTCCATAAACAGATGAATGGACAAATACGAAGTGGTATATGGACAGAATGGAATAGTAGCCTCGGGAGAAAAATGAACAATGCCGTATTCAGGACTACAGTTGAGCCTAGAAATAATCATATAAGGTTAAGTAAGTCAAAAGGGTATGACAAATATCCTATGATATCATTTATACATGTTATCCTAAGATTGCTACCAATGAACATATTTCCACAGAAAAAGCCACTCACAGACTTATCAAATGAACAAATGGTTAGCCAAAATGAAAGATGGGAGTATGGGTAAATTAGGACTATGGGGTTAATATACCTATACTAATGTATGTTAAATGTACACAAACATATAACAGATAAACTTTATGAATTATATAATCACCAATACCTTTAAAATATACATTCTGTAATCACATACATGGTAACAGGATCCAAAGGTGAACAGACATAGGTATGAATCATTGAGCAGATTCTGTACAGCCAGACAATCAAAACACTCTAATCAAATTTACTCTGATAAGAAATAGAAATTAAATTTAATAAACAAACATAAGTAAAGACACATAAACTTCTGGGGGCTTGTCCCAGCACATTCCACTCTAACTTACAACCTCGGAAACGTACCCCCAAGAAGACTCTGTTTCCCAAGTAACAAGAGTTGAGAACATAATAATGCTGCTGCCTTGTGGCTGTTTCCCACAACAGCAGGTTTAAACCCAGTGCTAATGCTTGCTTAATAGTCACAAGGACTGCAGGGCTCTAAATGACCCCTGCCCTCAAAAAATGCCCTGGGGTAGGGAATAGGCAAGAAAATTCAACACATGAGAAATTCTTCAAGAAGTCAATATGAAGAGGGAAGTTGTACTCACCCTTTAATAAAAAAAGGAAAAGAAGAAAAAGGATATGCCTAATGCTCAGTATGAGGAATTATTAGCCACATGCATATCCAACCTCCAAAAAGGTTTCAGCTCACACCAGTCAAGTGGCCATCAGCAAAAAGTCTACAAACTATAAATGCTGAATGGGTTTTAGACAACTCATACCTCCTAGCTGCTGGTAGGATGTAAAGTGGTAACAGCACTAACAAAAACTGAATGGAGCTGCTTGAAAAGGTAAAAATTGAGCTACCATATGATGCGGCAGGGCACCTTTTGAGCCTATCAACTAAGACCACCAGAATCGGAAAGACAGAGGCAGGCAAATGTGCACTGCAGCAATATTGAAATAGCCAAGAGATGGAAGCAAAAAAAAGGTCCTTAAATAGATGAATGGACAAATACGACTTGGTATATGGACAGAATGGAACAGTAGCCTCAGGAAAAAAATGAACAATGCCGTTTTCAGGACTACAGTTGAGCCTAGAAATAATCATATAAGGTTAAGTAAGTCAAAAGGGTATGACAAATATCCTATGATATCATTTATACATGTTATCCTAAGATTGCTACCAATGAACATATTTCCACAGAAAAAGACACTCACAGACTTATCAAATAAACTAATGGTTAGCCAAAATGAAAGGTGGGAAGATGGGTAAATTAGGACTATGGGGTTAACATACATATACTAATGTATGTTAAATGTATATAAACATATAACAGATAAACTATATGAATTATTTAATCACCAATACCTTGAAAATATATATTTTGTGATCACATACATAGTAACAGGTTCCGAAGATGAACAGACATATGTATGAATCATGGAGCAGATTCTGTACAGCAAGACAATCAAAACACTCTAATCAAATTTACTCCAGTAAGAAATTGAATTTAAATTTAAAAAACAAACATAAGTAAAGACACATAAACTTCTGGGTTCTTGTCCCAGCACATTCCACTCTAATTTACAACCTCGGAACACTACCTCCAGGAAGCGTGGGTTGCCCTAGTTACAAGAGTTGAGAACGTAATAATGCTGCCGCCTTGTGGCTGTTATCCACAACAGCAGGTTTAAACCCAGTGACAATGGTTGCTTATATAGTCACAAGGACTGCAGTGCTGTAAATGACACCTGCCCTCAAAAAATGCCCTGGGGTAGGGAATAGGCAAGAAAATTCAACACATGAGAAATTTTTCAAGAAGTCAATATGAAGAGGGAAGTTGTACTCACCCTTTAACAAAAAAAGGAAAAGAAGAGAAAGGATATGCCTAATGCTCAATATGAGGAATTATTAGCCAAATGCGTATCCAACCTCCAAAAAGGTTTCAGATCATACCAGTCAAACGGCCATCAGCAAAAAGTCTACAAATTATAAATGCTGAATGGGTTTTAGACAACTCATACCTCCTAGCTGCTGGTGGGATGTAAAGTGGCAACAGCACTAACGCAAACTGAATGGAGCTGCTTGAAAAGGTAAAAATTGAGCTACCATATGATGCGGCAGGGCACCTTTTGGGCCTATAACCTAAGACCACCAGAATCGGAAAGACAGAGGCAGGCAAATGTGCACTGCTGCAATATTGAAATAGCCAAGACATGGAAGCAAAAAAAAGGTCCATATACAGATCAATGGACAAAGAAGAAGTTGTATATGGACAGAATGGAATAGTAGGCTCAGAAAAAAAATGAACACTGCCATTTTCAAGACTACAGTTGAGACTAGAAATAATCATATAAGGTTAAGTAAGTCAAAAGGGTATGACAAATATCCTATGATATCATTTATACGAGTTTTCCTAAGACTGCTACCAATAAACATATTTCCACAGAAAAAGACACTCACAGACTTCTCAAATAAACTAATGGTTAGCCAAAATGAAAGGTGGGGGGATGGGTAAGTTAGGACTATGGGGTTAACATACATATACTAATGTATGTTAAATGTATATAAACATATAACATAAACTATATGAATTATATAATCACCAATACCTTGAAAATATATATTTTGTGATCACATACATGGTAACAGGATCCGAAGATGAACAGACATATGTATGAATCATTAAGCAGATTCTGTACAGCAAGACAATCAAAACACTCTAATCAAATTTACTCCAATAAGAAATTGAATTTAAATTTAAAAAACAAAGATAAGTAAAGAGACATAAACTTCTGGGGGATTGACCCAGCACATTCCACTCTAATTTACAACCTCGGAACACTACCTCCAGGAAGAGTGGGTTGCCCTAGTTACAAGAGTTGAGAACGTAATAATGCTGCCGCCTTGTGGCTGTTATCCACAACAGCAGGTTTAAACCCAGTGCTAATGGTTGCTTAATAGTTACAAGGACTGCAGGGCTGTCAATGACACAGGCCCTCAAAACATGCCGTGGCGTAGGGAATAGGCAAGAAAATTCAACACATGAGAAATTTTTCAAGAAGTCAATATGAAGAGGGAAGTTGTACCCACCCTTTAACAAAAAAAGGAAAAGAAGAAAAAGGATATGCATCATGCTCAGTATGAGGAATTATTAGCCACATGCGTATCCAACCTCCAAAAAGGTTTTAGCTCACACCAGTCAAATGGCCATCAGCAAAAAGTCTACAAACTGTAAATGCTGAATGGGTTTTAGACAACTCATACCTCCTAGCTGCTGGTAGGATGTAAAGTGGTAACAGCACTAACAAAAACTGAATGGAGCTGCTTGAAAAGGTAAAAATTGAGCTACCATATGATGCGGCAGGGCATCTTTTGAGCCTCTCAATTAAGACCACCAGAATCGGAAAGAGAGAGGCAGGCAAATGTGCACTGCAGCAATATTGAAATAGCCAAGACATGGAAGCAAAGAGGTCTTTAAACAGATGAATGGATAAAGAAGAAGTGGTATACGTACCAAATAGAATAATAGCCTCGGGAGAAAAATGAACAATGCAGTTTTCAGGACTACACTTGAGCCTAGAAATAATCATATAAGGTTAAGTAAGTCAAAAAGGTATGACAAATATCCTATGATATCATTTATACATGTTATCCTGGGATTGCTACCAATGAACATATTTCCACAGAAAAGGACACTCACAGACTTATCAAATATACTAATGGTTAGCCAAAATGAAAGGTAGGAGGATGGGTAAATTAGGACTATGGGGTTAACATACATATACTAATGCATGTTAAATGTATATAAACGTATAACAGATAAACTTTATGAATTATATAATCACCAATACCTTTAAAATATACATTCTGTAATCACATACATGGTAACAGGTTCCAAAGGTGAACAGACATAAGTATGAATCATTGAGCAGATTCTGTACAGCCAGACAATCAAAACACTCTAATCATATTACTCCGATAAGAAATAGAAATTAAATTTAAAAAACAAACATAAGTAAGGAGACATAAACTTTGGGGGCTTGTCCCAGCACATTCCACTCTAATTTACAACCTCGGAACCCTACCTCCAGAAAGTCTCTGTTGCCCAAGTAACAAGAGTTGAGAACGTAATAATGCTGCCGCCTTGTGGCTGTTTCCCACAACAGCATCTTTAAACCCAGTGCCAATGGTTGCTTATATAGTCACAAGGACTGCAGGGCTCTAAATGACACCTGCCCTCAAGAAATGCCCTGGGGTAGGGAATAGGCAAGAAAATTCAATACATGAGGAAATTATCAAGAAGTCAATAAGAGGAGCGAAGTTGTACTCACTCTTTAACAAAAAAAGGAAACGAAGAAAAAGGATATGCCTAATGTTCAATATAAGGAATTATTAGCCACATGCGTATCCAACCTCCAAAAAGTTTTCAGCTCACAGCAGTCAAATGGCCATCAGCAAAAAGTGTACAAAGTATAAATGCTGAATGGGTTTTAGACAACTCATACCTCCTATCTGCTGGTGTGATATAAACTGGTAACAGCACTAATGAAAACTGAATGGAACTGCTTGAAAAGGTATAAATTGAGCTACCATATGATGCGGCAGGGCACCTTTTGGGCCTATAACCTAAGACCACCAGAATCGGAAAGACAGAGGCAGGCAAATGTGCACTGCAGCATTATTGAAATAGCCAATACATGGAAGCAAAAAAAAGGTCCATAAACAGATGAATGGACAAAGAAGAAGTGGGATACGTACCAAATGGAATAGTAGCCTCGCGAAAAAAATGAAAAATGCAGTTTTCAGGACTACAGTTGAGCCTAGAAATAATCAAGTAACGTAAAGTAAGTCAAAAGGGTATGACAAATATCCTATGATATCATTTATACATGTTATCCTAAGATTGCTACCAATGAACATATTTCCACAGAAAAACACACTCACAGACTTATCAAATAAACTAATGGTTAGCCAAAATGAAAGGTGGGAAGATGGGTAAATTAGGACTATGGGCTTAACATACATATACTAATGTATGTTAAATGTATATAAACATATAACATATAAACTATATGAATTATATAATCACCAATAACTTTAAAATATACATTCTGTAATCACATACATGGTAATAGGATCCTAAGATGCACAGACATATGTATGAATCATTGAGCAGATTCTCTATAGCCAGTCAATCAACACACTCTAATCAAATTTACTCTGATAAGAAATAGAAATTAAATTTAAAAAACAAACATAAGCAAGGATACATAAACTTCTGGGGGCTTGTCCCAGGACATTCCACTCTAATTTACCCCCTCGGAACACTAACTCCAGGAAGACTCTGTTGCCCCAGTAAAAAGACTTGAGAACGTAATAATGCTGACACCTTGTGGCTCTTTTCCACAACAGCAGATTTAAACCCAGTGCCAATGGTTGCTTATATAGTCACAAGGACTGCAGGGCTCTAAATGACACCTGCCCTAAAAAAATGCCCTGGGGTAGGGAATAAGCAAGAAAATTCAACACATGAGAAATTTTTCAAGAAGTCAATAAGAGGAGGGAAGTTGTACTCACTCTTCAAAAAAAAAAGGAAACAGCTTTAGGCTTTACCATACCTAAAGCTCAGTATAAGGAATTATTAGCCACATACAAATTCAAATTCAAAAAGGTTTCAACTCACACCAGTCATGACCATCAGCAAAAAGTCTACAAACTATAAATGCAGAAAGGGTTTTAGAGAACTGTGTACCTTCTAGCTGCTGGTGAGATGTAAAGTGGCAACAGCACTAACGAAAACTGAATGGAGCTGTTTGAAAAAGTAAAAATTGAGCTATCATATGATGCGTCAGGGCACCTTTTGGGCCTATAACCTAAGACCACCAGAATCGGAAAAACAGAGGCAGGCAAATGTGCACTGCAGCAATATTGAAATAGCTAATACATGGAAGCAAAAAAAAGGTCCATAAACAGATGAATGGACAAATACGAAGTGGTATATGGACAGAATGGAATAGTAGCCTCGGGAGAAAAATGAACAATGCCGTATTCAGGACTACAGTTGAGCCTAGAAATAATCATATAAGGTTAAGTAAGTCAAAAGGGTATGACAAATATCCTATGATATCATTTATACATGTTATCCTACGATTGCTACCAATGAACATATTTCCACAGAAAAAGACACTCACAGACTTATCAAATGAACAAATGGTTAGCCAAAATGAAAGGTGGGAGTATGGGTAAATTAGGACTATGGGGTTAACATACCTATACTAATGTATGTTAAATGTACACAAACATATAACAGATAAACTTTATGAATTATATAATCACCAATACCTTTAAAATATACATTCTGTAATCACATACATGGTAACAGGATCCAAAGGTGAACAGACATAGGTATGAATCATTGAGCAGATTCTGTACAGCCAGACAATCAAAACACTCTAATCAAATTTACTCTCATTAGAAATAGAAATTAAATTTAATAAACAAACATAAGTAAAGAGACATAAACTTCTGGGGGCTTGTCCCAGCACATTCCACTCTAATTTACAACCTCGGAAACGTACCCCTAGGAAGACTCTGTTTCCCAAGTAACAAGAGTTGAGAACATAATAATGCTGCTGCCTTGTGGCTGTTTCCCACAACAGCAGGTTTAAACCCAGTGCTAATGCTTGCTTAATAGTCACAAGGACTGCAGGGCTCTAAATGACACCTGCCCTCAAAAAATGCGCTGGGGTAGGGAATAGGCAAGAAAATTCAACACATGAGAAATTCTTCAAGAAGTCAATATGAAGAGGGAAGTTGTACTCACCCTTTAATAAAAAAAGGAAAAGAAGAAAAAGGATATGCCTAATGCTCAGTATGAGGATTAGCCACATGCGTATCCAACCTCCAAAAAGGTTTAAGCTCACACCAGTCAAATGCCCATCAGCAAAAAGTCTACAAACTATAAATGCTGAATGGGTTTTAGACAACTCATACCTCCTAGCTGCTGGTCGGATGTAAAGTGGTAACAGCACTAATGCAAAGTGAATGGAGCTGCTTGAAAAGGTAAAAAATGATCTACCATATGATTTGGCAGGGCACCTTTTCGGCCTATAACCTAAGACCACAAGAATCTGAAAGACACAGGCAGGCAAATGTGCACTGCAGCAATATTGAAATAGCCAAGAAATGGAAGCAAAAAAAAGGTCCATAAACACATGAATGGAAAAAGAAGAAGTGGTTTATGGACAGAATTGAATAGTAACCTCGGGAAAAAAATGCACAATGCCATTATCAGGACTACAGTTGAGCCTAGAAGTAATCATATAAGGTTAAGTAAGTCAAAAAGGTATGACAAATATTCTATGATATCCTTTATACATGTTATCCTAAGATTGCTACCAATGAACATATTTCCACAGAAAAATACACTCAAAGACTTATCAAATAAACTAATAGTCAGCCAAAATGAAAGGTTGGTGGATGGTTAAATTAGGACTATGGGGTTAACATACATATAGTAATGTATGTTAAATGTATATAAACATATAACAGATAAACTATATGAATTATATAATCACCAATACCTTTAAAATATACATTCTGTAATCACATACATGGTAACAGGATTCAAAGTTGAACAGACATAAGTATGAATCATTGAGCACATTCTGTACAGCCAGCCAATCAAAACACTCTAATCAAATTTACTTCGATAAGAAATAGAAATTAAATTTAATAAACAAACATAAAAAAGGAGACTTAAACTTCTGGGGGCTTATCCCAGCACATTCCACTCCAATTTACAACCTCGGAACCCTACCTCCAGGAAGACTCTTTTTCCCAAGGAACAAGAGTTGAGAACGTAATAATGCTGCTGCCTTGTGGCTGTTTCCCACAACAGCAGCTTTAAACCCAGTGCCAATGGTTGCTAATATAGTCACAAGGACTGCAGGGCTCTAAATGACACCTGCCCTCAAAAAATGCCCTAGGGTAGGGAATAGGCAAGAAAATTCAACACAGAGAAATTTTTCAAGAAGTCAATATGAAGAGGGAAGTTGTACTCACCCTTTAACAAAAAAAGGAAAAGAAGAAAAAGGATATGCCTAATGCTCAGTATGAGGAATTATTAGCCACATGCATATCCAACCTCCAAAAAGGTTTCAGCTCACACCAGTCAAATGGCCATCAGCAAAAAGTCTACAAACTGTAAATGCTGAATGGGTTTTAGAGAACTCATACCTCCTAGCTGCTGGTAGGATGTAAAGTGGTAACAGCACTAACAAAAACTGAATGGAGCTGCTTTACAAGGTAAAAGTTTAGCTACCGTATGGTGCGGCAGGGCATCTTTTGAGCCTATCAACTAAGACCACCAGAATCGAAAGAAAGAGGCAGGCAAATGTGCACTGCAGCAACATTGAAATAGCCAAGACATGGCAGCAAAAACAAGGTCCATAAACAGATGAATGGACAAAGAAGAAGTGGTATACGTACCAAATAGAATAGTAGCCTCGGGAGAAAAATGAATAATGCCGTTTTCAGGACTACACTTGAGCCTAGAAATAATCATATAAGCTTAAGGAAGTCAAAAGGGTATGACAAATATCCTATGATATCATTTATACATGTTATCCTAAGATTGCTACCAATGAATATATTTCCACAGAAAAGGACACTCACAGACTTATCAAATAAACTAATGGTTAGCCAAAATGAAAGGGGGGAGGATGGGTAAATTAGGACTATGGGGTTAACATACATATACTAGTGTATGTTAAATGTATATAAACATATAACAGATAAACTTTATGAATTATATAATCACCAATACCTTTAAAATATATATTCTGTAATCACATACATGGTAACAGGGTCCAACGGTGCCCAGACATAAGTATGAAGCATTGAGCACATTCTGTACAGCCAGACAATCAAAACACTCTAATCAAATTCACTCCGATAAGAAGTAGAAATTAAATTTAAAAAGCAAACATAAGTTAGGAGACATAAACTTCTGGTGGCTTGTCCCAGCACATTCCACTCTAATTTACAACCTCGGAACACTACCTCCAGGAAGACACTGTTGCCCAAGTAACAAGAGTTGAAAACGTAATAATGCTGCCGCCTTGTGGCTGTTTCCCAAAACAGCAGCTTTAAACCCAGTGCCAATGGTTGCTTATATAGTCACAAGGACTGCATGGCTGTCAATGACACAGGCCCTCAAAACATGCCCTGGCGTAGGGAATAGGCAAGAAAATTCAAGAAAATTGAGAAAATTTTCAAGAAGTCAATAAGAGGAGGGAAGTTGTACTCACTCTTTAAAAAAAAAGGAAAAGAAAAAAAAGGACATGCCTAAAGCTCTGTATAAGGAATTATTAGCCACATGCAAATTCAAGTTCAAAAAGGTTTCAGCTCACACCAGTGATGACCATCAGCAAAAAGTCTACAAACGATAAATGCTGAAGGGATTTTAGAGAACTCTGTACCTTCTAGCTGCTGGTGGGATGTAAAGTGGCAACAGCACTAACGCAAACTGAATGGAGCTGCTTGAAAAGGTAACAATTTAGCTACTATATGATGCAGCAGGGCACCTTTTGAGCCTAAAACCTAAGACCACCAGAATCTGAAAGACACAGGCAGGCAAATGTGCACTGCAGCAATATTGAAATAGCCAAGAAATGGAAGCAAAAAAAAGGTCCATAAACAGATGAATGGAAAAAGAAGAAGTGGTATATGGACAGAATGGAATAGTAACCTCGGGAAAAAAATGAACAATGCCATTATCAGGACTACAGTTGAACCTAGAAATAATCATATAACGTTAAGTAAGTCAAAAAGGTATGACAAATATTCTATGATATCCTTTATACATGTTATCCTAAGATTGCTACCAATGAACATATTTCCACAGAAAAAGACACTCACAGACTTATCAAATAAACTAATATTCAGCCAAAATGAAAGGTGGGAGGATGGGTAAATTAGGACTATGGGGTTAACATACATATACTAATGTATGTTAAACGTATATAAACATATAACAGATAAACTATATGAATTATATAATCACCAATACCTTTAAAATATACATTCTGTAATCACATTCTTGGTAACAGGATCCAAAGGTGAACAGACATAAGTATGAATCATGACAGCAACAGTCAGCTCTACCCACCACCAGAGCCTCCCATCAAGCCTCTTAGATAGCCGCAACCACCAGAAGGCAGACAACAGAAGCAAGAAAAACTACAATCCTGCAGCCTGTGGACCAAAAACCACAGTTACAGAAAGATAAAGAAGATGAAAAGGCAGAGGGCTATGTACCAGATGAAGGAACAAGAAAAAACCCCAGAAAAACAACTAAATGAAGTGGAGATCGGCAACCTTCCAGAGAAAGAATTCAGAATAATGATAGTGAAAATGATCCAGGACCTCGGAATAAGAATGGAGGCAAAGATTGGGAAGATGCAAGAAATGATTAACAAAGACCTAGAAGAATTAAAGAACAAACAAACAGAGATGACCAATACAATAACTGAAATGAAAACTACACTAGAAGGAATCAATAGCAGAATAACTGAGTCAGAAGAACGGATAAGTGACCTGGAAGACAGAATGGTGGAATTCACTGCTGCGGAACAGAATAAAGAAAAAAGAATGAAAAGAAATGAAGACAGCCTAAGAGACCTCTGGGACAACATTAAACGCAACAACATTCGCATTATAGGGGTCCCAGACGGAGAAGAGGGAGAGAAAGGACCAGAGAAAATATTTGAAGAGATTATAGTTGAAAACTTCCCTAACATGGGAAAGGAAATAGCCACCCAAGTCCAGGTAGCGCAGAGAGTCCCATACAGAATAAACCCAAGGAGAAACACGCCGAGACACATAGTAATCAAAGTGGCAAAAATTAAAGACAAAGAAAAATTATTGAAGGCAGCAAGGGAAAAACGACAAATAACATACAAGGGAACTCCCCTAAGGTTAACAGCTGATTTCTCGGCAGAAACTCTACAAGCCAGAAGGGAGTGGCATGATATACTTAATGTGATGAAAGGGAAGAACCTACAACCAAGATTACTCTACCCGGCAAGGATCACATTTAGATTTGATGGAGAAATCAAAAGCTTTACAGACAAGCAAAAGCTAAGAGAATTCAGCACCACCAAACCAGCTCTACAACAAATGCTAAAGGAACTTCTCTAAGGGGGAAACACAAGAGAAGAAAAGGACCTACAAAAACAAACCCAAAACAATTAAGAAAATGGTCATAGGAACATACATATCAATAATTACCTTAAACGTGAATGGATTAAACGCCCCAACCAAAAGACATAGACTGGCTGAATGGATACAAAAACAAGACCCATATATATGCTGTCTACAAGAGACCCACTTTAGACCTAGGGACACATACAGACTGAAAGTGAGGGGATGGGAAAAGATATTCCATGCAAATGGAAATCAAAAGAAAGCTGGAGTAACTATACTCATATCAGATAAAATAGACTTTAAAATAAAGAATGTTACAAGAGACAAGGAAGGACACTACATAATGATCCAGGGATCAATCCAAGAAGAAGATATAACAATTATAAATATATATGCACCCAACATAGGAGCACCTCAATACATAAGGCAACTGCTAACAGCTATAAAAGAGGAAATCGACAGTAACACAATAATAGTGGGGGACTTTAACACTTCACTTACACCAATGGACAGATCATCCAAAATGAAAATAAATAAGGAAACAGAAGCTTTAAATGACACGATAGACCAGATAGATTTAATTGATATATATAGGACATTCCATCCAAAAACAGCAGATTACACGTTCTTCTCAAGTGCGCACGGAACATTCTCTAGGATAGATCACATCTTGGGTCACAAATCAAGCCTCAGTAAATTTAAGAAAATTGAAATCATACCAAGCATCTTTTCTGACCACAACGCTATGAGATTAGAAATGAATTACAGGGAAAAAAAGTAAAAAAGACAAACACATGGAGGCTAAACAATACGTTACTAAATAACCAAGAGATCACAGAAGAAATCAAAGAGGAAATCAAAAAATACCTAGAGACAAATGACAATGAAAACACGACGACCCAAAACCTATGGGATGCAACAAAAGCGGTTCTAAGAGGGAAGTTTATAGCTATACAAGCCTACCTAAAGAAACAAGAAAAATCTCAAGTAAACAATCTAACCTTACACCTAAAGAAACTAGAGAAAGAAGAACAAACCAAACCCAAAGTTAGCAGACAGAAAGAAATCATAAAGATCAGAGCAGAAATAAACGAAATAGAAACAAAGAAAACAATAGCAAAGATGAATAAAACTAAAAGTTGGTTCTTTGAGAAGATAAACAAAATTGATAAGCCATTAACCAGACTCATCAAGAAAAAGAGGGAGAGGACTCAAAGCAATAAAATCAGAAATGAAAAAGGAGAAGTTACAACAGACACCGCAGAAATACAAAACATCCTAAGAGACTACTATAAGCAACTTTATGCCAATAAAATGGACAACCTGGAAGACATGGACAAATTCTTAGAAAGGTATAACCTTCCAAGACTGAATCAGGAAGAAACAGAAAATATGAACAGACCAATCACAAGTAATGAAATTGAAACTGTGATTAAAAATCTTCCAACAAACAAAAGTCCAGGACCAGATGGCTTCACAGGTGAATTCTATCAAACATTTAGAGAAGAGCTAACACTCATCCTTCTCAAACTCTTCCAAAAAATTGCAGAGGAAGGAACACTCCCAAACTCATTCTATGAGGCCACCATCACCCTGATACCAAAACCAGACAAAGACACTACAAAAAAAGAAAATTACAGACCAATATCACTGATGAATATAGATGCAAAAATCCTCAACAAAATACTAGCAAACAGAATCCAACAACACGTTAAAAGGATCATACACCACAATCAAGTGGGATTTATCCCAGGGATGCAAGGATTCTTCAATATACGCAAATCAATCAATGTGATACACTATATTAACAAATTGAAGAATAAAAACCATATGATCATCTCAATAGATGCAGAAAAAGCTTTTGACAAAATTCAACACCCATTTATGATAAAAACTCTCCAGAAAGTGGGCATAGAGGGAAACTACCTCAACATAATAAAGGCCATATATGACAAACCCACAGCAAACATCATTCTCAATGGTGAAAAACTGAAAGCATTTCCTCTAAGATCAGGAACGAGACAAGGATGTCCACTCTCACCACTATTATTCAACATAGTTCTGGAAGTCCTAGCCACGGCAATCAGAGAAGAAAAAGAAATAAAAGGAATACAAATTGGAAAAGAGGAAGTAAAACTGTCACTGTTTTCGGATGACATGATACTATACATAGAGAATCCTAAAACTGCCACCAGAAAACTGCTAGAGCTAATGAATGAATATGGTAAAGTTGCAGGATACAAAATTAATGCACAGAAATCTCTTGCATTCCTATACACTAATGATGAAAAATCTGAAAGAGAAATTATGGAAACACTCCCATTTACCATTGCAACAAAAAGAATAAAATACCTAGGAATAAACCTACCTAGAGAGACAAAAGACCTGTATGCAGAAAACTATAAGACACTGATGAAAGAAATTAAAGATGATACCAACAGATGGAGAGATATACCATGTCCTTGGATTGGAAGAATCAACATTGTGAAAATGAGTATACTCCCCAAAGCAATCTACAGATTCAATGCAATCCCTATCAAATTACCAATGGCATTTTTTACGGAGCTAGAACAAATCATCTTAAAATTTGTATGGAGTCACAAAAGACCCCGAATAGCCAAAGCAGTCTTGAGGCAAAAAAATGGAGCTGGAGGAATCAGACTCCCTGACTTCAGACTATACTACACAGCTACAGTAATCAATACAATATGGTACTGGCACAAAAACAGAAACATAGATCAATGGAACAAGATAGAAAGCCCAGAGATTAAGCCATGCACCTATGGTCAACTAATCTATGACAAAGGAGGCGAAGATATACAATGCAGAAAAGACAGTCTCTTCAATAAGTGGTGCTGGGAAAACTGGACAGCTACATGTAAAAGAATGAAATTAGAATACTCCCTAACACCATACACAAAAATAAACGCAAAATGGATTAGAGACCTAAATATAAGACTGGACACTGTAAAACTCTTAGAGGAAAACATAGGAAGAACACTCTTTGACATAAATCACAGCAAGATCTTTTTTGATCCACCTCCTAGAGTAATGGAAATAAAAACAAAAATAAACAAGTGGGACCTAATGAAACTTCAAAGCTTTTGCACAGCAAAGGAAACCATAAACAAGACGAAAAGACAACCCTCAGAATGGGAGAAAATATTTGCAAATGAATCAACGGACAAAGGATTAATCTCCAAAATATATAAACAGCTCATTCAGCTCAATATCAAAGAAACAAACACCCCAATCCAAAAATGGGCAGAAGACCTAAATAGACATTTCTCCAAAGAAGACATACAGACGGCCACGAAGCACATGAAAAGATGCTCAACATCACTAATTATTAGAGAAATGCAAATCAAAATTACAATGAGGTATCACCTCACTCCTGTTAGAATGGGCATCATCAGAAAATCTACAAACAACAAATGCTGGAGAGGGTGTGGAGAAAGGGAACCCTCTTGCACTGTTGGTGGGAATGTAAATTGATACAGCCACTATGGAGAACAATATGGAGGTTCCTTAAAAAACTAAAAATAGAATTACCATATGACCCAGCAATCCCACTACTGGGCATATACCCAGAGAAAACCGTAATTCAAAAAGACACATGCACCCGAATGTTCATTGCAGCACTATTTACAATAGCCAGGTCATGGAAGCAACCTAAATGCCCATCAACAGACGAATGGATAAAGAAGAAGTGGTACATATATACAATGGAATATTACTCAGCCATAAAAAGGAACGAAATTGAGTCATTTGTTGAGACGTGGATGGATCTAGAGACTGTCATACAGAGTGAAGTAAGTCAGAAAGAGAAAAACAAATATCATATATTAATGCATGTATGTGGAACCTAGAAAAATGGTACAGATGATCCGGTTTGCAGGGCAGAAGTTGAGACACAGATGTAGAGAATGGACATATGGACACCAAGGGGGGAATACTGCGGTGGGGTGGGGATGGTGGTGTGCTGAATTGGGCGATTGGGATTGACATGTATACACTGATGTGTATAAAATTGATGCCTAATAAGAACCTGCAGTATAAAAAAGCAAAAAAAAAAAAAGTATGAATCATTGAGCAGATTCTGTACAGCCAGACAATCAAAACACTCTAATCAAATTTACTCTGATAAGAAATAGAAATTAAATTTAATAAACAAACATAAAAAAGGAGACATAAACTTCTGGGGGCTTGTCCCAGCACATTCCACTCTAATTTACAACCTCGGAACCCTACCTCCAGGAAGACTCTTTTTCCCAAGGAACAAGAGTTGAGAACGTAATAATGCTGCCGCCTTGTGGCTGTTTCCCACAACAGCAGCTTTAAACCCAGTGCCAATGGTTGCTAATATAGTCACAAGGACTGCAGGGCTCTAAATGACACCTGCCCTCAAAAAATGCCCTTGGGTAGGGAATAGGCAAGAAAATTCAACACATGAGAAATTTTTCAAGAAGTCAATATGAAGAGGGAAGTTGTACTCACCCTTTAAGGTCTACTCAACACTCTGTAACAACCTACATGGAAAAAGACCCAAAGATCAATAGATGTATGTATATGTGTAAATGAACAAGGTTCTGTACACCTTGAACAAAAGGCATTTTTCAATCAAATTTGCTCTGATCAAAACTACAACTTAAAGTCACAAACAAGAATTAAGGAGGCTAAAATTTATGGGGTTTTGTCCTGGCACATTCCACTCTAATCTGCAACCTAAAAGCACAACTTGCAGTAAGGTTCTGTTTCCCTAGCAAGCAGAGTTGGCAACGTAGAAATGCTGCCACCCTAAGGCCGTTTCCTCAAACAGCAGTTTTAAATCTACTGCTAATAGTCACTAATATTCACAAGGACTGCAGCGCTATAAATGACTCATGCCCTCAAAAAATGTCCTGGGGTAGGGAATGGCCAAAAAAATCCAAATGCGGCAAATTTTTCAAGAAGGCAATATGAAGTTGTACGTTTAGCTCAATCTTAAAAAAATGAAAAGGACATTGATAAACAGAAAACATCAGGAATTATTAGACTCATTGAAATCCTATCTACACAAAGGTATCACCTCACACCAGTCAGAATGACCATCAGCAAAAAGTCAACAAACAGTAGGTGTTGAAGAAGTTGTGGAGAATAGCATAACCTCTTGGTCTAAGTGGGATGTAAACTGGTAACAGCCAATAATAGGAACAGAATGGCAGTGCATTTAAAGGTAAAAATTGAGTCAGCATATGATCTGGAAGGCCCACTATTGGGCCTGTAACCTGTGAAAGCCAGAACCAAAAAACACGGGATGGAAAATTGTGTATTGCAGCAGTATTTACAATAACCAAGATATGGAAGCCACAAAAATGTCCATCATCAGATGAATGGATGAAAAAGTGGTCCATGTACACAATGCAATATTAGACTCAGAAAATAATGAAACAGTGCCGTTTGCAGCACCATAGATGAGGCTACAGATAATCACACAACTTGAAGTAAGTCAGAAAGCGAGAGACACATATCCTATGATATCACGTATAGGTGTTATCTAAAAATTGATAGGAATGAACCTATTTCCACAGAGAAGGACACTCACGTGTTCAGAAAACAAGCTTGTGGTTAACCAAATGGAAAGGTGTGAGGAATGTATAACGGAGGATATTGGGTTCAACAGACATATGCTAATACTTATAAAATATATAATCATCAAAGACATACCGAATACCAAGAGAGGTCTACACAACATTCTGTAATAACCTATATGGAATGGGATCCAAACATGAAAAGATATATGTATCAATGAAAGAGACTCTGTACACCTAGAACAAACGCAACATTGCAATCAAATTTGCTCTGAGAGAAATGAAAATTTAACTAAAAATACCAACAACAAATAAGTAGACATAGTTTTGGGGGGTTTGTCCTGGCACATTCCACTCTACTTTACAACCTAGAAACAGGACTTCCAGGAAGGCTATGTTGCCCTTGTAACCAGAGTTGGGAATATAGAAATGCTGCCTCCTTGTGGCCGTTTCCTGCAACAGCAGCTTTAAATCCAGAGCTAATGGTCATGTAATATTCACAATTACTACAGGGCTGTAAATGACACCTGCCCTCAAAAAATGTCCTGGTGCAGGTAATGGCCACAGGAATTCAGAACATGGCACATTTTTCAAGGAAACAATTTGAAGAGGTAAGTTTCTGTGTTTCACTTAAAAGAAAAAAAAAGGAAAACGGACATAGATAAAAGCTCAATATCGGGAATTATTAGATGCATGCAAATTGAAACTACAAAAAGGTATCACCACGCAACACTCAAAATTCCATCAGTAAAAAGTCTACAAACAATAAATCCTGAAGGGGCTTTAGAGATCCGTGTACCCTCTAGTTGCTGGTGGATGTAAACTGGTAACAGCCAGTAGTGAGAACAGAATGGAGGTGCGTTGAAAGGTAAAAATTGAACTACCATATGATCTAGTAGGCCCACTGCTGGGCCTAACCCCTGAGAAGACCAGAATCCCAAAGACACAGGCTGGCAATCCTGCACTGCATCAATATTTAGCATAGCCAAGACTTGGAAGTAACCAAAATGCCCATCAACAGGTGAATGTAAAAAGAAGAAGTGGTCCATGGACACGGTGGAATATTCGCCATGGAAAAGAATGAAACACTGCTCTTTGCAGGACCTTAGATGAGCCTAGAGATAATCACAGAATATGAGGTAAGTCGGACAGCAGACGACAAATATCCTGTGATATCACTTCTAGGTGTTACCTAACAACTGACACATATGAACATACTTCCACAGAGAAAGACTCTCACAGACTTAGAAAACAAACCACGGTTATCTCAAAGGAAAGGTGGGAGGAATGGGTACATTAAGATTAGGGTTACCATACGTATACAAATACACATTAAACACATGTGTCAAAAAGAACGACCATATAACAAGGGAGGTCTACTGAACGCTCTGTAATAATTTACATGGGGGCTTGCCTGGTGGCACCGTGGTTAAGAATCTGCCTGCCAATACAGGGGACACAGGTTCGATCCCTGGTTCGGGAACATCCCACATGCTGCAGAAGCAGGAAATGCAACTCAGCACTACTAAGAAGTCTCACTTCTCAGCAGTCAAAAGGGCCATCCTAAAAAAGTGTAAAAACCAGAAATGCAGGACAGGCCAGGCAGAAATGGGAACCTTGTTATGCTGATGGGCGGGATGTAAATTCCCAACGGCCACTCTGGAGAAGTGTATGGTGTTTCCCAAAACATCTACAAAACACAGCTAGAGAGCATAGGACACTTCCACTCATGGGCATATAAATTGGGAAAAGTTCAAATCAACAAGACACAGGCACCCCAAAGTTTAGGGCTGCTCTTTTTACAAGAATCTCCACTTCACTACAACTTAAATATCCCAGGAAAGAGAAAAATGGATAAAGAAGCTGTGGTACTTATGTACAATGGAATATCACTCAGCCATGAAATCAATGTCATAAGGCTAGTAGCAGCATGATGAGTGGATTTAGGTACGATGATTTTAAGTGAAATAAGTCACACAGAAAAAGACACTTATCATAAGATATCACTTATAGAGGGAATGTAAAAATTGCTTCACATGAACTGAATTACAAAACAGAACAGAGTCACACATTTAGAAAACACACTATGGCTGCTTAACGGGAAAGGTGAGGTGGGGTGATGCATAAAACAAGGGTTTGAAATTAGCACAGATACCATTCCATAAACTAAATATGTAACAGACAAGCCCTACTCCTTGCTCAGTGAACTGGACTCAACACCCCCTATTTACCGCCCAAGAATATATCTGACTAGTAAGAATCTTAAAACCTATATATTGATATCTCCCTGTAAGTGAATCAAGTGGGCATAAAGCAGCATAAACACAGTAGTGAAAATCAGCTAAACCCTTCTATAAAAATAAGTTACAAAAAAAAACAAAGATAGTGAAAGAGAGAGAAATTCTTACAAAATTTGTTCAGGGGCTGTGATGCAACCTGGACTGACCATATCTAGACCCACAGCTGGATGTGACATAAGGGTGGACACTCTAGGGGCTGAGAGGATTGGTGAGGTTGGGGGAGCAAATGCAGACCCTTTAAAGTAATACTGCGTGGGACCCATTGCATGGGTCCCAAATCTCCAGGTTCAAGGGAATCTTCCTACAGCGAAAACATGCATGGGAAACCCAGAGGATGGTACACCGTGTGATTGGGAAAGGTTTCTAAAACGCACCTCATTTCTCATCTCCTGGTGCTCGGGTTCGCCATTCCAGCCGCTTCCCTAACAATCTCCCCACTTGGAGAATCAGCACCTTTAACCTCCTCTTTCGTACAGTTTGCAATTTGTCCTGAGGATGAACGGGAAGAGGGGCAACCAATGAGAGACTAGCTCTAGGTGTTCGGACCGGCACAGGTCAATCTAATTTGCCATCAGGAAGAAGAATTAACCACAGGCTCAGCCTGCTCCTCGGAACCAGAATAGGGCCTGAAGCAATCCTGCGGTTTTGCAGCCAGCTCCCAAAAAAGCGAGTTGAAAAATGGAGCTCAGGGGCACTGCAATTCACAAACCTGCAGAGTTATAAATGATAACTATCGTCCAAAAATATATTGAGGGAAGGCAACGAAGAGGATTTGAAAGTAAGGCAGAACTGCAGGAAACAGATTTCAGGAGGTAGATTCGACTCACCTTTAAAGCACATGAAATGCGGCACAACGTCGACAAAGATGTACTTGGCCAAAAAGGGCATATGCGTTTTTTCCTGAATTCAGGAAAAAACGCATATGCCCTTTTTGGCCAACCAAGCAAGCGGGAAATGCAAATCAGCACTACAAAAATGTCTCACTTCCCATCGGTCAAAAGGGCCATCCTGAAAAAGTGTAAAAACCAGAAATGCAGGACAGGCCAGAGAGAAAAGGGAGCCTTGTTACGCTGATGGGCGGGATGTAAATTGCCAATGGCCACTCTGGAGAAGTGTATGGTGTTTCCCAAAACATCTGAAAAACACAGCTAGAGAGCATAGGGCACTTCCACTCATGGGTGTATAAATTGGGAAAACTAAAAATGAACAAAACAGAGGCACCCCAAAGTTTAGGGCTGCTCTGTTTACAAGAGCCTCGACTGGCATACAATGTAAATGACCTTGGAAGGAAAAAATGGATTAAGGAGATGCGGTACTTAGGTAAAATGGAATATTTCTCAGCCATGACATGAATGAAAGAAGGCCAGTTGCAGCAACTCGGGTGGACTTAGGTACGATCATTCTAAGTGATATAGGTCAGACAGTAAAAGAGACTTATCATAAGATATCACTTATAGGTGAAATCTAAAAATGGCTACACATGAACTAAATGACAAAACAGAAACAGCGTCACACATTTAGAAAACACACTTATGGCTGCTAAAGGGGAAAGCTGGGGTGGTGTGAGGCATAAACCAGGAGGTTGAAATTAGCATAGATACCGTTCCATAGCCCAAATAGGTAATCGACAAGACCTACTCTATAGCTCAAAGCACTTTAGTGAGCACACTTTCGTCACCAGAATAGAATATAGAAGACTGGTAAGAATCTGAAAAGGAATTGATTGATGTCTCTCTGTAAGTGAATCAAGTGGATGTACAGAAGGAAGAAACACAGCATTGAAAATCAGCTATACCCCATTATAAAAATAAATTAGAAAAGAAAAAAGAGATACAAAGACAGTGAGAGGGAGAGAAATTCTTACAAAATTCATTCAGGGGCTGTGATGCAACCTGGATTGACCACATCTAGACCCACAGAAGAAACCTCCAGAACAAAGGTTCAAGGATAGTGTCTCCAGCGTGTTAGAAAGCTTGCAAGAAAGGCAGTGTGGTTGGAGCACAGTGAGCAAAGGAGAGAACAGTGAATGGAGAAGTGACTTCTTCACTTGTTTCCTTCTAGAGTTTAACAATAAGTTATTTGATCAGACTTTTCTTTTTAAAAAATCACTTCCTTGAATAACAATAGCCAAATAAATATAGGAATTGTTCTGATATTTCTTATTCTTCATAACAATGCTAATGGTGAATTGAATTTATATTATTAAATATATTATTCTATGATAAATGGACCTCATTGGGACTTATAAAAGGTCAATGGACAGGACCCAATTTATATATTCTGCCTTAAGTGAGAGAGTCACTTCAGTTTTAAGGACACACACAGACTGAAAGTGAAGGGATGCAAAAAGGCATTCCATGCAAACGGAAACCAAAAGAAAGCTGAGGTAATATATAATACAAGATAGACTTTAAGACAAAGATTGTAATAAGAGACAAAGAAGGTCATTATATAATTATAAAGCAGTCAATCCAACAAGAGAATGTAACATTTGTAAATAGTTATGTACCCCAAAAAGGAGCACCTAAATATATAATATTAATGACACAAAAGGGAAAAATAGACAGCAATAACAGTAATAGTAAGGGACTTCAACACCCCACTTTCGTCAATGGATAGATATAGAATATCAAACAGAAAATCAACAAGGAAACATTAGACTTAAATAATATGTTAGACCAGATGGACTTAACATACGTTTACACAACATTCCATTCAAAAGCAATAGAATACACATACTTCTCATTTACACATGGAACATTCTCCAGTATAGATCATGTATTAGACCACAAAACACATCTTAAATCTAAGACGATTGAAATCATATCAAGTATCTTTTCCAACAACAGTGGTGTGAAACTAGAAATCAATTACAAGAAGAAAACTGGAAAATTCACAAATATGTGGAAATTAAATAGCATGCTACTGAACAACCAGTGGGTTGAAAAGAAATAAAAAAAATATCTTGAGACAAATGAAAATGGAAATACAATATACCAAAACTTATTGGATACAGTAGTAGCAGTTTTAAGAGGGAAATTCATAAGGATAAACCCCTACATGAAGAAAAAAGAAAATATCAAACAACCTAACTTTGTATCTCAAGGAACTAGAAAAAGGAGAAACTAAGACAAAAGTTGGTAGAAGGAAGAAAGTAACGAAGGTCAGAGTAGAAATAAATGAAATCGAGACTAAAGAGGCAACAGAAAAGATCAGTGAAACTGAGAGCTGGTTCTTTGATAAGATAAACAAAATAGATCATTAGCCAGACTCATTAAGAACAGAAGAGAGAAGACTCAAATAAATAAAATCAGAAATGAAAGAGGAGATGTTACAATTGATACCTCAGAAATACAAAGGATCATAAGAGACTACTATGAAAATTATATGCTAACAAATTGGACTATCTACAAGAAATGGATAAATTTCTAGAAACATAGAACGTACCAAGACTGAATCACAAATTAACAGAAAATCTGAACAGACCAATTATTAGTAAGGAGATTGAATCAGTAATCAAACCTGGGCTTCCCTGGTGGCGCAGTGGTTGAGAATCTGCCTGCCAATGCAGGGGACACAGGCTCGAGCCCTGGTCTGGGAAGATCCCACATGCCGCGGAGCAACTAAGCCCGTGAGCCACAACTACTGAGCCTGCGTGTCTGGAGCCTGTGCCCCGCAACAAGAGAAGCCGCGACAGTGAAAGGCCCGCGCACCACGATGAAGAGTGGCCCCTGCTTGCCACAACTGGAGAAAGCCCTCGCACAGAAACGAAGACCCAACACAACCAAAATTAAAAAATAAATAAATTAAAACAAAAAAACCCAAAACCCAAAAAACATGTAGGGAAAAAACCAACTCAGCCACAACATTAAAAAAAAAATAATCAAACCTACCAACAAACAGAAGTCCTCACCCAGGTGGCTTCAGTGGTGAATTCTACCAAACATTTAAAGAAAAATTAATACCAATCTTTCTCAAACTCTTCTAATAAAGAGAACAGGAGGCAACACTTCCAGACTCATTCTATGATACCATCATTACCCTGATACCAAAACCAGACAAGGACACTACAAGGAAAGAAATTTACAGGCCAATATCCCTGATGAAGATGGATGCAAAAATTCTGAACAAAATATTAGCAAACTAAGTCAACAATACATTAAAAAGACCATACACCATGATCAAGTGGGATTTATTCCAGGGATTCAAGGATGGTTCACTATCTGCAAATCAATGTTATAAACTACATTAACAAAATGAAGGATAAGAATCATATGATCATTTAAATAGATGCAGAAAAAGTATTTGACAAAATTCAACATTTATTTATGAAAAAACTCAAAAAGGTGGGTATAGAGGGAACATGCGTTAACGTAATAAAGGCCATATGTGACAAGCCTGCAGCTAATATCATATTCAACAGCGAAAAACATAAAGTTTTTTCTCTAAGATCAGGAATAAGACAAGGATGCCCACTCTTGTCACATTTATTCAGTATAGGCTTGGAAGGAAGGAAAGAAGAAGTAAAACTGGTTCTATTTGCAGATGACATGACATTATATATAGAAAACCTTAAAGATTCCACCAAAAAAAGTTAGAACTAATCAATGAATTCAGTAAGTTGCAGGATACCAAATCAATACATAAAAATCAGTTGCATTTTTATACGCTAATAACAAGTTATTATGAAGAGAAATTAAGAAAACAATCCATTGACAATTACATCAAAATGAATAAAATAGTTAGGAATAAACTTAACCAATGAGGTGAAAGATCTGTACACTGAAGCCTATAAAACACTGATGAAAGAAATAGAAGACACAAACAAATGGAAAAATATTCCAGGTTCATGGATTGGAAGAACTGATATTAAAATGTCCATACTATCCAAATCAATTTACAGATTCAAGGCAATTCCTATCAAAATACCAATGGCATTTTTCACAGAACTAGAATAAATAATCCTAAAATTTATATAAAACCACAAAAGACCTGGAATAGCCAAAGCAATCTTAAGAAAGAAGAACAAAGCTGGAGGTAACATGCTTCTTGTTTTCAAACCGTATCACAAAGCTACAGTAATTGAAACAGTATGGTACTGGCATAAAAATGGAAACATAGGTCAATGGAACAGAATCAAAAGCCCAAAAGTAAACTCTCCTATGTATGGTCAATTAATTTACAACAAAGGAGACAAGAATATACAATGGAGAATGGATAATCTCTTCAATAAATTGTGTTGGTAAAACTAGACAGCCACATGCAAGAGATTGAAGCCTTATCTTACACCATACACAAAAATTAACCCAAAATAGATTAAAGACTTGAACAGAAGACCTGAAACCTTAAAACTCCTAGAAGAAAACATAGGAGGTAAGCTCCTTGACATCAGTTGTGACAATGACTTTTTGGATTTGACACTAAACAGAAAGGCAAAAAAGCAAAAATAAACAAGTAGGACTATATCAAACCAAAAGACTTCTGCACAGCAAACGAAACCATCAACAAAATGAAAAGGCAACCTATGGAATGGGAGAAAATATTTGCAAATTATGTATCTGATAAGGGGTAAATATCTAAAAAGTATTTAAACTCATACAAATCAGCAGAAAAAGGAAGCAAGAAACAATCTAGTTTAAAAATGGGCAGAGTATCTGAATAGAGATTTTTCCAAAGAAGACATACGGAAAGCCAACAGGCACATGAAAAGATGCTCAACATCACTAATCATCAGGGAAATGCAAATCAAAACCATAATTAGGTATCGCTTCATGCATGTTAGAATGGCTATTATCAAAAAGACAAGAAATAACAAGTGTTGGCAAGGAGGTAGAGAAAAGGGAAACCTTGTACACTGTTGGTGGGAATGTAAATTGGTGCAGCCACTGTGGAAAACAGTATGGAGGCTCCTCAAAAAATAAAAATTAGAACTGCCATATGGTCTAGCAATTCCATTTCTGGGTACTTATCTAACAGAAACAGAATCACTGTCTCCAAAAGATACCTGCATCCCCATATAGATTGCAGCATTATTTCCAATAGCCAAGACATGGAAACAAACTAAGTGTCCATGGATGAATGAATGGATAAAGAAAATATAGTGTATATACACAACGAGATATTATTCAGCCATAAAAATGAAGGAAATCCTGCCATCTGTGGCAACATGGATGGATATGGAGGGTAAGTGAAATAAGACAGTCAGAGAAAGACAAATACTTGTAATGTCACTTATATGTGGAATCTTAAAAAATAAGTTAAAATTAAAAAAAAACAAACTCATGGATACAGAGAACAGATTTGTGATTACCAGAAGCAGGTGTGTGTGGGGGGTAGGGGGGGTGTGTGGGAAAATGGGAGAAATGAGTCAAGGTGGTGCAAAGGTACAAACTTCCAGTTGTAAGATAAATAAGTCCTGGGAATGTAATATACAGCATGGTGACTACAGTTAACAATACAGTTTTGTATATTTAAAAGTTGCTAAGAGAGTAGATCTTAAAAGTTCTCGTCACAAGGAAAAAAATTGTTATTATGTGCTGTAATGGATGTTAACTAAACTCATGGTAATCATTTCGCAATATAAACATGTATCAGATAATTATACCGTATGACTAAAACTAATACAATGTTATATGTCATTTATATCTCAATAAAAAAAATTCTGCATAGAGCCCAAATGGCCAGGTCTTTATACTGCCACTTTGCTCAGTCAGTAGAAGTGGGCTGCCCTGGGAAGGGCCTAACCTCCACATAGGTGGTTCTCTGCAGCTGAGACAGAAGGAGCTGATAGCTAGAGGCTGTCTGCAGACCACATCTGAAAGGTACACTCAAATATCTACCACAGTAACTTATATAAATGTTTCAGTACGGGGCATTTAGGATTAAGGCTGCTACCAGTAATACAAAAAAGAATTGAAAAAATTAATTTTGAAAAATCCAGTTTTAGAATAAACATGAAATAGATAAGCTACCAAGTTCTAAAAGTAAAGTTCAAGGCAATGAAAAACATTCAGAGACCTCATCCTACTACTCCCATTTTAGTATCTCCATTAATGTTGGCTAGTTCCAGAATTAGCTTAAGTTTTTCTGGTGATTAGTGTCATCTCTTGGTATAGCACACAAGAGTTTTAAAACATTAGGTTTTCTTTATCATTTTAAGAAAATATCACTTGTCAAATTGGTATAAATTATAGGTGCATTGGCAACACATAATAATTAATTAAACCTCTTAAAGTTTGTTAAAATAGTTACAAAGGTAATGGGATATTTTTCTCTATGCAATTTTAATCCAGTTAGAAGGTTTTGGGAGTGTCAAGGAATCTAAGACAGAAGGTTATACCACCACCTTGTGGTAAAATGACTGAAGAGCAGACAATTAAATTGTTTTGAAAAAATGCAAAAAAGAAAGTACTGATACCTAATACGGATACCTAATATCTAGGAGAAGAGAGATCTAAACACACAGAGCACTATAAATACTTTAGATTTAAAGGAAAATGTTTTGCTAGCTGTTGTCACTGGATTTCAGTACTTTGTTCATTTATAAACTTCAGCAGTGTAAAGCTGGTGAGGCGAAATATTACATGCTTTTTAAAAAGTTGGGATCAGTTATGTTATAAGAGATTTTACTAACTCAATATTGCCATATCATATTTGAATTAATAGTTTATATTCATCCCTAAAATACAAATCAGAATTTTCAGTACTTTTAAACTGATAAAGCATTTTATATCTGTTTTTACTACATTGTGTAGTATGAATTTCACTGGGATATTTCTGTAACAGAGCACAAAATACTTTCTTTACATATCACTTTTTTTTTTTACAATAAAATACAAAAGAATTCACCTCTTTATAATACATGACTTGCCCAAATCCTCAAAATCAGGGTGAAAATAGTATTGAAGAGCCTGAATGAAACATTATTGTAATTTTATAATCTTGATTTTAAAATCTTGAGGTAAAGGATGCAGTGCTGGAAATAGGTGATTTTAAGCATCTTTTAAGCAGAGCAGTGAAACTCAAAGACAACTATCAATCAATAGTTTTTAAACTTGTTTAACAGTAAGAATCATAAGGGACATTTGTTCAAAGTACAGTTTACTAGGTCCCAATTCCAGACCCTTGGAATTAGAATCTTCAGGTTAGGACTCTGCAAAAATTACTTATGGAAAAATGTACCCCCTGGAGATTACTGTCCTGCTAACTCAGGAAACATAGCTCTAATTCAACTATAAAACCTAACATAAGACACAGTATTAAAAGACCAGATAAATAAGAATCCCTGTTAATATAAGTGTTGGTCTTCTTATCTGCAAAGAGGGTAGCAGTGACTGTATTTAAGTAATGATAGGACAGCGAGCACTGACTCACTGTACGTAAAACACCTCGCACAGTGCCTGGCATAAAATAAGGCCTTAGATAATGTTAGCTGTGATAACTGCATATCATCATCATTATGAGAGTGATTTCAATTCTTATAATTTATATATCATTTAAGAAAAATTCATTTGCAATAGAAATCTAATTTCTACAGTTATTAAAGCTGTAGAGAAATTAAACTATGAAACAAAAATAAGCCGTTCTCATGAGTTATATTTGTTTTTATAAATCTTGAAATTACACTTTTTGCAAGTTTTTTTCTTTTTAACTTCGAAGAGTTATACCACCACCTTGTGGCAAAATGACTGTAGAGCAAACAACCATTTACCAGCTTGTTCCTTAGTCATCACAGAGAAAAAAATTATTTATTCAAGTGAGGAAACAAAACATAATTGTACAAATATTGGTCGATAAATGTAAATGTGTGAATGAATAAGTGAACAAATAAGCAAACTAATCCCTAAACAGAAAAGGAAATTTGAGAAATGCAACTCTCACTTGAAAATTGCAAATCTTTCAGGCAGGAATCTGCCAACTTACTGTCTTGCCAGGTGTTCAAGTTGCCCTGGGCCTGTGGAGCCAAGTGAAGAGTCGCAGTTCAAGCTTTGAAAAGGCAGCGTTGTCAGGGCATTGGGTATCAGGTCCTGGTTAGAGGCAACTCCCACGACATCTCAGAGAGCTCACTGTAGGTAGGACAGTGGGCAGGTGTGTCAGCCAAGTGATGCTTGCCGTAACACGTTTGCAGATAGATATGTTATACACAGAATGGGCATCCCTGAAATCCTAAGTGTGTTGTTCAAATCCTCTTAGAAAAATATTTTGGATGAATTTTATGTGGAATCCCATCTTCCTACCTCCCCTTCCCATCTTGACCATTTTCAAAATGATGGCATAACTGATTTAGAATGTCAGCACAGCTTTCATGAAAATTTTAGGTTATTTCAATTTTGTTGTTTGAAATGAATGTTCAAAAATCAAACATTTATCTAATCTGCCTCAAATGTGAAACGTGTCGATATTTATTTCTCTTCTGACAATTTGTATCAGCTCAAATGTACATTTTACTGCTTATCCACTTTTTGTGACCATAACTTTAAAAAGCCATTTGGTGTAAAATAAGCAATTGATTGTAAGCTCCTCAGCATTTTCCTATTTTTTTCTTTAATGAAACGTCTCTGAACTCACCTTGACATTTCCTACTTAATTCTTACCCACTGGTATCCAATTATCACCCTATTAACATATACACCCAATAATAGCTTCCTTAATTTACTTCACCATGCTAATAATTAGCAGGAGATTACCCATGAATGTAGGGATGAGGAAGGGAACATTTACTAATATATATTTCTGAATTTAGAGAACCATGATAGTCCATAGACTAACATAATCAGAAAAAAGTTTCCCGTTTTAAAAAAAAATGCATCTTAAAAAGTAAAATGCAGGAAGATGAAACCTAATAAGAACATGAAAAAGCAACTACTGTATAGCACAGGGAACTATACTCAATATCTTGTAATAACCTATAATGGAAAAGAATCTGAAAAAGAATATATATATATTATATAATATATATAAAACTTAATCTTAATATATGTATATATAAAAATGGATCACTCTCCTGTATACCTGAAACTAGCACAACATTATTAATTAACTATACTTCAGTAAAAAATCCAATCAAATCAAAGTATATTACAAACACTAAAAAAAAAAGACAAGGCTTCAACAAAACTTACTTATTACTCAATAATAATTAAAAACTTTCCAAATATAATGTACCAAGCCATCCACATATATTGATCAAGTTGTACCTTATAAATGTGGTCTTCAATGAGCATCTCAGATAAGGAGAAGAAAAAAAAAATACTATGGGAACAATTCACTGCCTAAGTAGCAAATGTGAGGAGACTTCAGAGATGAGAGAGGTGACTTCTGAGAGTAGTACTACTCCCCTGCTACTAACTCTTCTCTGCTTGCTAATCACTACTCAACACAGTGTGACCCTTCTCACCATCTAGAAACTTCCTCTTTTTTGACTACCTTGACAGCCTCTTACCTGGTTACTGAAGTAGGGAAGAAAAAGAGCTGTTTCCTCTACCCTTCTAAGTTCTTGACAGAGACCCCTCTAACAAAAGACAGATTGACAAGAGAAAAACATACAAATTTGTTTATTGTAAGTTTCACGTGACACCGGAAACTTCATTAGAAAATGAAGACCTGAAGAAGTGGTTAAACCTGAGAATGTTTCTGTTTGGTTGGAAGAAGAGTAGAAAGTCATGGAAAATATGATAGGACAAAAAGGGGTATGAGTTTAGTGCGGTAAATTAGGGGAAATAGCAAAGTCTTTTCAGTCTAATTCCTCTTGACGTCTTGGAGATGAGGATGAACATTTTCTCTGGGTATAGAAAAGGCACCCCTCACATAAGGGTCTTATGATCTCCTGCAGGGGAAGGTCAGAGAGTCCTTTCTACATATGCTCTTTCTCAAATTCCTTCAGCTTAAAATATTCAGTATGCCACGGTGTCATATTTTGGGTTAGTGTGTCCTGAACCCCGATCAACAGATTCACACAATTAGTTTCATAACAAAATGGAATTTAATTGGCAGCTCTAATTTCCAGAAGTAAGTTGTTCTGTAGACTTCTTCAAAGACACTGAGAATGTAATTTGAAATGAGATCTAAAGGGTGATTATTAGGTGGGCAAAGGGAAAAGCCTAGGCAAATGTTGTGGGGCAACATGGAAACAAGGGTGATTTGAGAAACTGCAAAGTCAGCATGGCTGCAGCAGAGAGAAAGAGCGGAGAGTAATGAGAGAAGAGGCGAGGCAGGGGCCCAGTCACATCAGCCTTTGTAGGATCGATCCTAAAAGCAATGGAAGCTCTATTTTTAGTAGTTTTTGTTGTTGTTGTTGCTTTAATTAGTCATCCATTTTATACACATCAGTGTATACATGTCAATCCCAATCGCCCAATTCATCACACCACCACCACCACCGTCCCGCAGGTTTTGTTTGTTTTTAAGGAACCTCCATATTGTTTTCCATAGTGGCTGTACCAACTTACATGCCCACCAACAGTGTACAAGTGTTCCCTTTTCTCCACACCCTCGCCAGCATTAATTGTTTTTAGAGCTACCATAAGTTCTAGCAATCCTACTCCCGGGCATATATCCAGAGAAGACCATAATTTGAAAAAGATACCTGCACCCGAATGTTCATTGCAGCACTATTTACCATAGCCAGGAAATGGAAGCAACTTAAATGTCCATCAACAGATGAATGGATAAAAAAGACATGATGTGTGTGTGTGTGTCTGTGTGTGTGTGTGTGTGTATACATATATATATAATGGAATATTACTCAGGCATAAAAAAGAATGACAAAAAATAGTAACGTTTGCAACATGATGGACCTACAGATTGTCATACTGAGTGAAGTAAGTCAGAGAAAGACAAATATGATATGATATTGCTTATATGTGGAATCTAAAATCATGGTACAAAACAGAAAGAGAGTCACAGATGTAGAAAACAATCTTATGGTTACCAGGGAGGATGGGAGGGAGGAATAAATTGGGAGATTGGGATTGACATATACACACTACTATATATAAAATAGATAGCTAATAAGGACCTACTGTATAGCACAGGAAACTCTACTCAGTACTCTGTAATGACCTATATGGGAAAAGGATCTAAAAAAGAGCAAATATATATATACATATATGATTCACTTTGTTGTACAGCAGAGACTGACACAACATTGTAAATCAAGTATACGCTAATAAAATTTTTTTTTTTAAAAAAAGCAATGGAAAAACATTGAATCTTAAAGCTAGGGAGGAAATGATGATAATTCCCTTCCAGGTAAAAGTTTTCCTTCAGACAATTCCTTCTTGCCTAGTGACCATGACGTGCAGCCCATCTCCAGTTGTCCTTCCTCCAGAGCTCATTGCTCAGGTGTGGGCATGTGACTAATGGGCAGCAGATCCAAAGGTGGCAGGTAACCAGTGAACTCGGTGGACAGGCTCATTAAGATTAGCTAGACCAAACCGATCCACTTTCCCAGGAATTTGAACTAATACATAAAAGTAATATTCCAGTTATCAGAAGCTGTCATGTGGTTGAGGATCTATCCCAAGAAGGCATGAATTAGTTGGTGATATTCACAAAGTTATTCTAGATTTTGACTTGGAAATAAAATTAGGTAATTTTATAATTTTAAAGTCATCTGTAGGGGGCCTCTTAAATTTACCAGCAAACGTGCTACATTTTTATTCACTATCTGAAGTCACAGATTGTTGTCTGATTCTAAAATGGCAAAAATGTTCAATATGAGTTTATTTACTTCTACTTAATGAGGTTTGTATTTTTTTTCTTCCCCCCACACACTGACAAACTTCCTACTCTATTAAATAAAAGTGAATTTCATGAACACAGTGAAGGATTTGTGTGTGTCTGTGCACACGCATCTCAGTGTCACTTTTGAACCGATCTCAATTATTTTGGAAACTCACTCTTTGGTCCTCTGAACACCCCATTTCTAATGTGTGGAGGGAGGGTGTTTCCCACCACTAAGAAGTTTTCTGGACGCCAACTGGGTGTCCTACAGTTCAACTCAATTCTAACACTATATACTTGGAAACAGCATCAGATTCCATAGGTTATGGGCTCAGTCCTACCAGACCACATGGCCCTCCACTGCCACCCACCTCCTTACAAACAAACACACACACACACACACACACACACACACACACACTTCAGACGTGAATTGCAAGTCCAGGTTATCACCTGTGCTTCTGACTGATTGACTATAGATCAGCAATTCCAGCGACCCTCCTTGGTTTGGGGTTAATTTGCTTGAGTGGCTCACAGAGCTCAGAGAAACATTTACTTAACTGATTGCTGGTTTATTATAAAAGAATATGACTCAGAAGTAGCCAGATAAAAGAGATGCCTAGGGTAAGGTATGAGAAAGGGTATGGAGCTTCCTTGCCCTCTTTGGGTGTGACTCCCCAAATCTCCAGGTGTTCACCAACTCGGAAGCTCTTGGAACCCCTCCTTTTGAGCTTTTATGGAGGCTTCCTGAAAGGCATGACTGATTACAACACTGCTGACTGAACTCAGTCTCCAGCCCTGTCCCCTCCCCTGAGGCTGGAAGTTCAGGGGTGGGGAGGAAAGTGAAAGTTCCAACATTCTAATCAAATCTTTGACTCAGCTAGCAACCAACCCCCATCCTTAGGTTCTTTCCAAAAATCACCTCATTAACGTAAAAACACACCTTTGTTGTCCTTATCACTTAGGAAATTCCAAGACTTTTAGGAGATCTGTGGCAGGAGCAGGGTTTGAAGACTGAATATATACTTTTTATTGTAAATTGCAACATAACACTCACCAAAATAGCTTTCAACATTATGGACTGTGAACTCTATGAGGAAGGACAATTTGATTTAGCCAATTAAGTTTTTGGTGCTGTAGTTTACAGAAAAAAATATAACCCTGAATTGTGGTGCTAATGCCACCTGGTTCAATTTTCTCTATCAGCTGACCTCAACTTCATAATCCCATACCTTATACACAATTTTGTTAACTCCAAGAGTTTGCTTTTGTAACAGGCCCTCACAAACAGTAAAGTATTAAGGACATCACTGAAAAGAAAAATTCCGTTGAGATAATTTTTAAGTGCATGACACCTCTGCCTCCTAGTCATCCTAGTTCCTTCACATAAATTGTGTTCAAGTAAGAGAATGTAATTTTATTTATTATTTTTTTAAATATTTATTTATTTATTGGGCTGTGACAGGTCTTAGTTGTGGCATGAGAGATCTTTTAGTTGCGGCATGTAAACTCTTAGTTTTGGCATGTGGTATCGAATTCCCTGACTAGGGGCCCCCTGCATTGAGAGCACAGAGTCTTAGCCACTGGACCACCAGGGAAGTCCCAAGAGAATGTAATTTTAATAATAAATCACAAAATTGGATGTGTGTTAGCAAGCTGGGGAAAAAACAAATTCCCGAAGTAGCAACCAGGAGGATTCCCTCCAAGCAGGACAGAGGAAGACTTTGCTTGGGAATTTGAGCAGCCCCAGAGGAAAGCTCTAAATACGCCAACATCAGGATTTCCACAAGGAAATGTCCCCGCCAGATCATTCTACATGAAGACCACAGTTTAAGAAATTCATCTGCTCTCAGAGTTTCCATTTGGGTTTCCAATGTATCACTCTTAACTACGAGCAAACAGGCAAGCAACAAAACAGGTAGAAAAAAAAGAAAAAGAAAATATGAATTAAGTGGAGAGAAGAAAAACATTATTAAAATAGCATAAATATCCTCAGAGCCATAAGATATTGCATTCATAAACTAAAATGGATGCTTTGAAAAAGTAACATTCAAAGAACTAATAGAGATATTTTGAAAATTGAAACTATTAGAGCAGAAAAGAAAAATTCACAAGATTTAGAATATGAAGTCAACAATTCTCGCATAAACTAGGGTAAAGAAGCAAATAAATAGGAAACAGTGAAGGGGAAAAAGAAAGGAAACAGTCCAAGAGATCTGATAGAAATTTCCAAAAAGAGAAAAAAGTCCATAGAAAGGATAAAGTCATGAATAAAATAATTTTCAAAAGATTAGCAGATCTGGAGAATATGTTTGCACTCAAAAGGATTTACACACAGATTGCCTAACATAATGGAAGGAAACAGAGCCCATCAAAGTATATACCTGCGAAATAGAGGAATATTGACAAGGTGAGAGAGAAAGAGAGAGAGAGAGACAACCAGGTTTCAAAGAAAAGATAAGAATTTGAATGATTTCAGTCACATTTGGGCCTAGAAGACAACAGACAAATACCTTCAAAATTTTGTGAGATGCCAGTTTCCAATCTAGTGTTCTATACTTTGCCAAACTATTAAGTAGAAAGATGATAGAAAAAGGGAATATTCACATATGTAAATTCTCAAAAAATGTTTCACATGCATCTCTTTATTAGGAATATACTGGAAGATATACTCCACCCAAACAGGAAGTAAACAAACAAACAAACACTCCCTTCTTCCCCAACAGGAGATGGAACCCAGGAAATAGGAGATCCTACAAAAGAGACAGGTGAAGGGAATTAAAATGATAGTGAAGTGTGTCCAGGACCAAAGGTATGCACAGAGAGGAACGAGTCCAGGTTGTAGCAGCTTAGAAGTTTCCAGGAAAGTTATTTTTTAGTAAGAAGAGAAAATTCGGAGAAGACCTAATGTGTTTGGATATAATAAGAAGTTTATTATACAACAGAAGGAGGCTTTGGAGTTGAATTAGTGAAGAGTACATATAAAGTTGATAGAATATGAAAGAGAGAAAATATTAGCTCAAAGTTAAACAAAATGTACAAGAAAAAGTGATCATAGTATACTGGATTCAGTCCTAAAAAACAAAACCAAAATTTCACTCTTACCAAGTTGAAAGGATGTGTGTGTGTGTGTGTGTGTGTGTGTGTGTGTGTGTGTATAGTGGGGGTTGAGAAGGGATTGTGAAAAGATATAAATCCTCATCTTCCAAAAATGGGAAGTCAAAAGGTAATTTCAATGAGAAAATACAGGAAGTAGAAACATGTATAAACATGTTACATGGAGATACAGAGGTAAACACCAAAAGATCAAGTTGAAAAATTCAAAGTGGTTGCTACTTAGAAGCAGGAAGTGGTATGGTAGAAGCTTAATAGAGTCATTAGAAACTTCAAGCTTTGGGCCAACCTTTCCATAAATAACAACCTCAAATAAAGGGAGGAAAGGAAAAGGAAGTGAAAAAATAATAAAATCTGGAAGAATATAACGAAAAACGATTCTATGCCTTTCCCTATGGCTTGAATATGTAGCAACGAAGGTATATCATATTTATAATAAAAGACTTATTTTAAAAATTAAGTATATACATAAATAAACAAGTAATGCACAAACACACTGGCCTAGACAGCCTATGGTATAGTGAACATATCATTATTAGCAGCAGCTTTTGGAAACAAAACCTTATTGTTCCTTTAGTTTTATCATTATGAGATTAACATTTTAAAAGGCAAAGAAGCCTAAAGACATAGAAATTTTCTCCCACCGCTGTAAATACTATTCTCCTCTCATTGCCTTTCATGTGACAGTAACATGTTCTCCAATGATCACAGTGATTTGTGTACTTGAATAGTACTTTTACTTAATTGCCTGATTCTGCTCATGATACTTCTTTTACAAATTAGACTAGTTTTCTGATATGGGGGGAATTTTCACATTCTCTAAATTTCACTTTTTTAGGTGTATTGAGTATCAGAAAGTTATAGTCTTCCTATCTTAATACAGACATAGACTTTGGAACATGACGAGACAGGTTTAAATACTAGCTCTGCCATTCAATAGCTGTGTAACTCTGCTCAGATTATATTGTATTTCTGAGTTTCAATTTCCTCATTTTAAAAATGGCAATTATAATGCCTACATTGTAGGTGTGTTATAAAGATTATAAATAATTTGTGTAACACAGTAGGTGCTCAGTAAATGATTACTTTTGCTATTAATTTAGGTTAGCTAGGAAAGGGAAAAAATGCATCTTATATCCAAATTTTCTAAAACATGATGTCTCAAATTGATAGAGATCATGCTTTTTTTGACATAAAATACAATGGAATAGTATTGGGGTGTTCTTCATGAACTGCAAACAGCCTGTTTTCTGTTTCCCACAGGAACTGCTTTGGGGATGCTTTTAGGACAGCCTGAGTGGCATATTGGTGGTACTAATGGTATAAAGTATTGATTTGGGTTTATATTAAATGCAATTTTATTTAAACAGGGGAACCCCCTCCACCCCCACCCTCTCCAAATACACTCTCTGCATAAAGACAGAAGTCTCCACAAAATATTGAGAGGTAGAAGTAGGGAAGGGTGCATTTGTATGGGATGTTGACATCTTTTATCTATATAACTATGTATAAGTGAATAGAAAACTAAAACACTTTAAATCTAGATTTTGCTATTAAGGACAAATGATGAAAGCAGAAAGCTGAAGACCCAAAGATGTCAGAAAAATCTGACTAAGCCTCATTAGTCATTTAAGAAATAAATCATAAATAGATCACAATAGAAAGGCTGTCGTCTCTGAGGGACTGCTGAGCATACACTTTGTGCATCTTCTCCATTAGCGGGATTGGCACTGATGAAAGAGCTCTTGGTGCACTCAGCATAATCATGCAGTATTGATCCCACATCTTTAAACCAAAGCTATAGGGCTCCAGCAGAGGGCATGATTCACAAATGCTGCAGCGGGGGAAGCATTATCTATCTATCATCTACCTATCATCTATCTACCTATCTATCCATCTATCTGGAGATGGACCTGAAATTTCCAATTTCTCTCAACTTCAGATTGCTTTCCTTTTGCAGTGGGCTCCATTCAGGGAGTTAGTAATGAAAGCTAATATACTTCATGTTTTCTACCCTAGAAAATGGCAATGAGAAACAGGAAGCTGGTTTTCCAGAGAGAGGTGAATTATTGAATAAAATATTTAAAAATATTTACTGAAAAATGATTCTTTTTGGCAAATTGCATTTTTTTCTTTAAAATGCTTGGATGTGTTTCTTTCTTTATGGATATGAGCTGCCTTATTGAGTCCAGGATCTGAAGGAGGGGGAAAAACCATATTTTTTAATGCCAAGTTAACAGCCTATCGTAGGAAGGAAAAGTGACTGCAGTTGAGAAAGCACCCAGAGCTTGATAAGAGTTCTTAATAATGAATTCTAAACAGCACATGCATGCATACATACATAAACCCCACCACTGAATAATAATTAGCTTTTCTTCTCAGGCGAATGTCTTAAAATATATATGTTGTAATTTACAAATATTCCTGAGGTCAAAAATATTCAGGGGATATGAGGAAATGGGTAGAGGAGCTGAGGGACCAATCTCCATCATCAGGATTTCTCCGCCTACTCAAAATGTCCTGACCTCAGAGCAGCTTCCATACAACGTTCCTCTGTGGGTGGGGTCACCCCACCCCGCCGCCGACGCCTTGTCCAAGTCAGGCTAAACTTCATGATGACTGGAAGAAAAAAGTCCCCAATAGCTCTCTCTCACCTTCTGACTCAAGATCCCAACATTTGATCTCGATGTTTCTGAAAACGATGGGTTTGAGTTTTTAGCTTTAGCTTGTATTTGGCCCTCAGCCCTGAATCTGTCCTGTTGTACACAGGAGATTTCAGACATTAGCTCAGGTTGGATAACATATAACACATTGAAGGCAAAGTGATACTTTTAATAGTGACTTTTGATAATGTTGATGATAGTGATGAAAAACAACACTGTGCAAATAGAACAAAGAACGATGGAGAACATAGAAAACAAATATGAATAGAAAGGGCAATAGGCTGTTTCAACTGAGGTCCTAGACCCCAATGAAAAAAATAAAATATCCATCTCAATTACATATCTAAATGTATGTAGGTCCTGGGATTTTTCTTCTTCCTTGGGAGCAGACACGCTTTCATTTTCCATTTTATGAGAGTACCAAAGAATTGCAGAGACAGTGGCTCTGCATTCCTTTGAAGTATTTACTAAGGAGGCATTTCAAGCTCTACTAAATGTCTGCTGCACTATCATTAAAAGCCAGTATTAAAATTCAGGGACCAAAAGCATGTTTACACTAGGTTCAAACATTTTTTTCATACATTAAAAGAACATCAAGCCATCCAAAATCATTTGTTAAAAAGGGCTCTTCTTGTTTACTCATCAACAAATAAAGCACTTGGCCAGCATTATTCTTAACATTTTTAGTGTTCTCTTTGTATGCTTTTTTTGATTATTTTTATTTATTACAAGTAATAAAGACATAAACACTTATGCTTCCTAAAATTTTTACTATCAGGTTCACATCTGATTTTTTTAAAAAAAGCTTATCCCTATTCCTGCACTCAAACTTCTCAAATTATTTGAATCTATTTGGCTAGAAAGCATGATTTGTTTTCCAAAACTGTTTTTTTTAGTAAGCAAACAAAAAATCCAAAAATAAAAAATCTTTTTCTCAAAAGGAAACTTATTAGAACACTAAAATTAGAGTTTGCAGATTCTAACCTAAGACCACTAAATTTCTGACTTTGGGAAACATTTCAAAAGCCTCTCCTCTGAGCTAAAGGAATAAGTAGATAACATAGTTCACGCAACATATTTCTGAAAACTCCAAGATCACCAAACTTGAAGCTACAGTTGAAACATTGTATCTCTCTTTAATTGCACATCTATACAATTATACAATTGCAAATTGTGTATTTTTTAAAAGGGCAAACTTTACCTATGCATCGTATTTAGTGTAAGAAATAGACTATTTGAGGGAAACATTCATTTGGGTTAAACATCTAAATTTTACTTAAACAAACAAAAAGTTGTGTTCAGTATTTTCCAAAGTAGAATGGAATATGAGGTAGACTGGTTTCTAATTCTAAACCTAATCCCAGTTTTTCCATAGTCTTAAGTTTTAATTGCCATTAAACTTCTCTAGCCTGTTTCTGTGTCGCACAGTGTATTCTTGCATATGAGTTGTGGTAGCTGTGGAAGTGACCACGCCTTCATGAAAACCTGCTGTGTGGAGCCTAGCGGATCAAGCACATTAATGAGCTACTCCCATGAGCCCTGAAGCCATGCATCCCAAATACTCCCAGCCAATGGCTAAGCAGGGCAGGGGATGAAACCCAGCCCAGGCCTGCCTGAAGTCATACTTCTCACTAACAAATTTTCCTTGGAGCCTCCCCTTAGCTTGTCCAAGATTTTCTCAGACTTCTTCTGTGATCTGAGGCTCCCTTCCTTGCCCAGCCTTCCTTTTCTTCTCTGTCTTCACAGTTCTCACCCTTCCATCTCAGCCTGAATGCTCTCCCTGCCTGCTTCTCCTCCCCCCTGCCTTATCCTTCACAGGCAATACCCCAAATCCCTGACACATCCAATCCTGCCCAGGTGTCTACTCCAGATGTCTTCTTCTTGGAAGACACAAACTGACACAAATTGTACACAAGTGACGAGATGTGATTTGGAGTCACTGTCCAGTTGGCAAGTGAGACCTCATCTTGAATGAAATGTGAGGCAAAGAAAGTTCCTGCATAAAGAGGCAGCCCAATTGCCATGATTTCATGAGTGATGACTCAGGAAAATGTCTCGATGGAGAGGAATGTCCTTGCTGGTGTGATGATTAAGGCGTTTTAAAGATATAGGGTTAAAAAAGCCTATAAGGACAACACAGTTGACTGTTTACTACTGAATTAAATTGAGGCTTTATAGAAGGACAAAGACAAATTGAGGGCCGTTAACAAATAATTAAAATGTGATGGCTGGAGGACCACTGTTGTAGTGTGCAGTAGAAGCCCTTGTTTCCTGTATTGGAAGAGCAGATGCAGTAGAGGAGCTGACCCAGATTTCATATTTAGAACTGCAGAGCTCCAGAGACAAATAAATGTTCAGCACAGACAGTACTGGTACCCTGAGGTCAGGGCAGTGGCTGGGAAAACGTGAACCTTGGAAATGCTGACGAAAATGGCCTTAATGCTCCCCTCTCCTTGACTAAACTTTAGACAGGCTTCATCTGCCTCTAAGCCCCTGACCTCTCTTTCCTTAGAGCATTTACTTTAGAAAATGTGTTATACATTTTTCTTTGTCCTTTTCCTATGTAAATCCTTTAAAAAACATTTTGACTGCTTTACAACCCAGGAAAGTCTTTCTGGGATGAACTGGGAGCCATCCTTTCAAAACCTAATCATCAGGAAGCTAGGGCATCATCTCCCAGTTTCTCTGGGAAGGTAGGAGCCTAACTTCCATGGGCACCAATTATACAGAAGGCCTAGTAACAGAGAAAAACATTTGTGAACTCAGGAATGACTCAGTGTGCTAGACACATCCCATTGTCAACCCTGTCCCTGACATCCTCCAGCACACTTCTGCTACCTCACCCCAGAGCTGGAAAACCCTCTTGACATTTGTTTCCATGGGGTTGAGGTCAGATGAGTTCTGGCCTCTCTCCCCTATTTCAACAGCCTTGAATAAAGTTTTCCTGTGCAATTTTTGTTTTAACAACATCCCTGAGAATAGTAGTTCTTCAGATCCCTCTGACCTTGGGGACTCACAGAGGGGAGGAGGCTGTCCCTCCTTAGGAAGAGCTAATGCTTCTCCAGGCAGGAATAGGCTGCAAGACACCAAGCAGGTGCCCTTCTCAAGAGTTGCCCCTCCCTGCATCCTGGCTACTAGGCTGATGACTATGATTAAATTCTAGCATCATTTCATGAGAGACATGATGGGCCTGTTAAGGGAGGAATGAGGTTATATACTGAAGAAGCTACAAGTGGTAGCCAAGGGAATACCACTGGGATTAGGTTTTGAGGCTGTTTGATCAATGGGGCCAGAATTAAGAACTGAACAAGAGCAATATATTGACTCGGCAGCATTTTCTTGGAATGTTTGATTTTATACCTGGGTAAGGACCCCAGAAAATGGAACACTCACCGCTAAGAGTGGCTCTTAGAAGCTCAGAGTAAGGTGGTTCACACTGAGCAAAGTGCAAATGCCTTTGTTGCCTGGCAGGTTGCAGAGGAAGAAGAAGAAGACTCAGGAATGTGGGCCCAGTGGAACTGATGTTATGTGAGGTCAGAAGACCCATTAGAGGATGCCAGCATTGAGGGGAATCCAGCATTCATCAGGGCAGTCAGGAATGCATCGGTAGGGGTACCAACATCCATAAGTTCGGTGGCAGTTCATCTCGCAGTGACAGGGCAGTCATTAGAAGAAGTGCTCATAGAGCTGGTCTGATCACTATCCATGAGGATGACAAGCCCTGAAGTAATTGAGTCTAGGTGGCAGTGATTAACTGCCAGAAACAAGGGACTCATAGGATTGGAGTAGTAGCCAGAGGGGGCTGGACTTCCAGGGAGTTACAGAGATTGTTAATAGAACATGACACCACCACACGCAAAATAGACAGGTAGCCAGAGTGTGCTGTTTGACTTCTCCAATCAGAAGCAGGCTAGAATGGAGGAGCAGGAATCTGAGGACTATTGTCTCAATAAAAACTCACAATTCTTTGCTCAGTTCTCAAACCTAAAACAGAATTCATCGACTGAAGAGATGACCATGTATCCAGGAGGAACAAGTATGTAACACCACAGCAAGTATATGCTGTACTGATTCCCCAGGTCCTTCCCCAAAGAGACTTACAGCCATTTCCCCATGTGATTATATACTGGGGAGAGGGAAATACCCAGAGGACTATTAGACACAGAGTCTGAGCTGACAGTGATACTTGTAGATTTAGTATATCATCATGAGCCCCTAGTTACTCTGGGGATTACAGGAGCCATGGAATAAATGGAATCCTGCTAAAATCTGGCTTAGAGTGGATCCACTGTGTCAACAGATATAACTGATAGTCATTTCTTGGTCTCCAAATACACAATTGGCATGTCACTTGGAAGTTGGGGTATTCCCCATGTTGAGTCCCTGAATTTATTGGAAAGACCAAGTGGAAGACTCCAAAATTATTTCCTCTACTCTCCTCCCAGCCAAGATAGTAAATCAAAGCATCCCTGGGAGACAGGAAGGAATATAGAAATTAGCACCACCATTACAGACGTAAAGGATGCATGGCCCTAATGTTCATCATTCTGGCCCTCAGAGAAAATGAATGGATTGTGGAGAGTGACCACAGACTACTATAAGCTCAGGCAAGTAACGGCTCTGGTTGTAGTTGCTATGCTATATGCGGTATTGTTGCTAAAGCTTACTAATAAGGCTTCAAGTGCATGGTATACAGACATGGGTTTTGTGAATGCGCTTTTAAAAAAAATTTGATCACAAAAGATCAGGAAAAAGTTGCATTTTTGTGGCATGAACAACAACATTTACTTATGGCTTTCCCCCAGAACTATATTAACTCTCTCACTCCTCTGACGTAATTCAGATTTCTTCTGAATATATTACCTGGACAGATTATCACATTATTACACTGATGACATTACATTGATGCTAAGTTAGGCACTATGAATAACTGGTGGCTATTAAATTGGAGGCCTTGCTAAGACACATTTCAGAGAACTGCTATTTCAGTAAAGTTTTTAGGGGTCCAGTGGCCAGGGAACTTTGCAATATCCCCTGAAGGGTAAAAGACAAATTGATGTGTCTTACAATTCCCATAATAGGAAAGAAATCACAACACATGGTAGAACATTTGGGGTTCTGGCCGGAACACATTGCGCACATAGAAATGTTGTTATGACACTTACGTACAATGATATGGAAAGTTACCAGATTTGAATAAAATCTCAGAGTAGAAAAGGGTTCTGCAGCTGGTCCAGGCTATGGTACAAACGGTCCTGCTACTCAGGCCACATAATCTTGTAGGTTCTATATTGTTAGAAGTGTCAGTGGTGGGAAAAGATGGAATCCAAGTTTATGGCAAATCTTAGTGACAGAATCCTAATGGGTGCTACTGGGTTTCTGGAACAAGGCCATGCCATCTGCAGTGGAGAATTCTACTTCATTAGAGAATCATCTCCTGGCATGATACTTGACAAAGGGGCACCAAGTGACCATGTGTCTGGAACTGCCCATAATTAGTTGAGTTCTCTTAGGCCCACAGAGTCAAAAAGCAGAAGGCTGAGCAGCAGTCCATAATAAGTTAGCAATAGTGCATTTGGGATCAAGTCTAAATGACAACAGAGGGCATAGGCAAGCTGCATGAGCAGGTGGCCCAGACCCCATGTCATGCACAATTGTTGTACTAGAGCCCCTTTGTGGGTAAATTCCCGATGACCAGCTGAAGAAAGAGGAAAAGGCCCAAACTTAATTTCTGGATGGGTATAAGAGTGCAAACTGAAAATGGATAACAGTAGAGAGCAGTATTTCTTGATAATAGTGAAGAGAGAAAACCTTCCCAATGGGTAGAAGTTCAAACGGAGAATCTGATCACCCACTCTTTGTGGAAGGAGAAGTGACCTAAGGGGAGAACATATGTACATTTCTGGACATTTGCTAATGGCCTAGTAGACTGGTCAGGAGCATGGAAGGAAAAGATTGGAAGATCAGAGACGAGACGGTCTGGGATAGCTGTGGATGGATATGTGGGAGTTGGCACTGAGTATAATTTTTGAATCATATATTAATGCCTAACAGAAAGTACCCACCAAAGAAGAGGCACTGAACAATGAAGTAGACAAAATGATTTGGCTCAGTTGACATTAGCCACTTTTGTCATTGGCCAGTCTAGAACTGACATTAGGGACACATGAATGGAATGGCCACAGTCACACTATGGGTATTTCTTGATCATGGGCAAAGATGATTTTTTTTTTATATGGGCAAAGGTTAAATGATGTTTATGCTTACTGCTTTGTCTTTTAATTGTCCCCATACCTTTCTATTGTGTTTAAAATCTAGAACCAAGAATTATGATAATTATATAAACAAGTCATGAGGTTTAGAAGAAAATTATCAATACCAGAATTATGTAGCAAGACAGTATTCAACCAGAAGCACAGTAAGTTCCACAGAAAGTGAGCCTTACTGTACTGATAACACTTATTTAGATTCAGATATTGACTCAGACTTTGTAGAAAAATCTTGTTTTAAAACATGGCTTCTTATAGTGATTTGGTGGGGGGGGGAGAAATTACATAAAATGGGAGCAAATGAGTCAGCAGAAAGGTTTTGTTTCAGGAATGCAATTGCATTCTCAATTTTGTTAGATTTGTGGGGAACTTTGTGGATTATGTAGTTCAACTCTTTAGTCTGGGAAAATCAGGCCTTGAGAAGGGAGACAGTGTCATAGCACTAATTGGTGGTAAAACTATTGTTAGAATCCAGCTATTCTGACAGTCTAATATTTTTCCACTATGTCATATAATCTATTGTACTTAGAATAATGTTATTTGAAAATACTGTCGTTACCTACATGAAATTCATATTCCTTGAAATAACTGATCTCTTAATTTGTCTTAATGGTGGCCCTGAATAAATCCTGCATTTTCTTTGTTCAAAAGAAGAATTAAAAATGCAACTTGAGGAAATGGTGATAATGCTGAAAAGTATGAAAATTGATAACAGGTAACTTTCTAACTTATGAATTTATACCAGCTGTTTTCTCACATATTTAATAGTGACATTTTTTAGAAAATGTTAATCAACCTATTCTACCCCTGGACACTCTTCTTTGATTACCATGTAACTTCTTGAGATAAGGTTATAGATTTTCCATCCTCAACTCTAAGATTTCATTTAAAATTTATATTTGTTCTTGGTCAGTTTAACGACAATAGCTCACTTTCAGGGTTTTTCCCATTTCAGATTCTAAACTTCAGATTATTTCTGTAGCACTAGCTAATCAGCATTTCACACCGATTTTCTTGAAAAAAAATTTTTTTTCTTTCTCAGATTCCTCATCAGTGCAAGCATTTTCATCACTCAGGTGATGATTCTGAGATCATAAGGTGACAAAAGTTTATCTGAGAATAATTTTCTCCTTCTTCTCTATATATTTTATAAATTCAATAGTCTTTTACTGTGAAATATTTTTTATTATGTAAAATGTATTTTGTATGAGCACCTTATATTAAATTCATTGACAAAAATATTTAATGACAAGAAATGTTCTATCAGAATTTGTAAGAAAAAAGGCCCACTTGTCTAAGATTTGACTGAATGCTAGAATCAGAAAGGAAATAAGTCCAAGAAAGTTTAAGTGATTTTTCCACTCTCCTATTCTCTAAAGTACTGAAACTCATGAAAAACTTTTACTGTTATACCAACACCATTCTGGCCTCAAAGTCCTTTTTCCCCTTCTCCCTTTCCACACCACACTTTCTGACAAGCCATCACCTCCCTCCTAACCTTACTCCTTATAAAGACTAAGAGGGATGTAACTCTCTGTTCTATCAGTGTTTCTCCTGACTTTCATCCCACCTGGTATTTATCCTTTTTCTTTCCAGAGAAAAGGAAAAGTGTCTGTGTGTATGTAGTATGTATGTGTGTGTGTGTGTGTGTGTGTGTGTGTGTGTGTGTGTGTTGAAGATGGGGGGTGAGTGAGAAATAAGTTGGTGACCAAAATGGCCTTAACATTTCATTCAGCTTTGCCAAACTTTAGACAGCCTTCTTCTGCCTCTAGGCCCCTGACCACTCTTTCCTTAGAGCTTACTTTAATTTTAATTTCTTAATATAATCTTGATATACAAAAGATACATATTTAATGAATAAGATTCAATGAGTTTGGACTTATACAAATGTGGAAACCATCACCACAATCAAGGTAGTAAACATATTCATCGCCTCCAAAACTTTCCTCATGTCTCCCTTTTTAGTGATAAGAACACCTAACATGAGATTTACCCACTTACATTTTTAAGTGCACAATTCAGTGTTGTTAACCCTAGGCACTACCTTGTACAGCAGATCTCTAGAATTTACTCATCTTGCACAACTGAAACTTTATGTCGATGGAAAAACAACTCTCCATGCAAGTGGGTGAACCAAACAAGAAACATTTGCAATATTTCAAGTGTGAGAGAGAATTAGAAAAACAGAAGGATGCAGTTTTTTTAATGGCTTGAATTTGAGAGGGAGAGTATAAGAGAAGAAGGTGTCAAGGATGTTGTCCAGTTTCTTGGTATGGTTTGGCAATAGGAACCACTGTGAAGTTTTAGAAGGGACATGTTATGGTCAGATATGGATTTTAGACAAGTCACCAGTGGCTGTGCAGGGGATGCATTTGAAGGAGAGGAGGTGGCAAAGCCATTAAGAAGCTACTGTGGAAATCCAAGTAGGAGTTGATAGGGTCTGAATGAGGCATAACTGAATCAAATATTCTAGGCAGCTGTAATTCATTTAGTCTGCAAGTCCTAACTACTGTTAAAAGGAAGTAATTCAATAGTGTAAGACTTTCTTTTCAAGGTCTCCAGCAGATTTGAGTAGTCTCTTTCAAGGGAATATGGGAAGCATTCAAAAGCTCTAATCAATTGACAAAAACAGTTCCTTGAATTTTACAGGTAGAACAGAAAATTAAATTCTCCAGCTCAACAGAATAAAGCTGGCCTCCACATTAGAAACTTCTTCATTGAAAGCAGAAATGTCATCTGATGAAGGAAAATTGGTCAGTTTTGCTAATAATCAGTTGTTGTCTCTAGTTCAGCTATCTTTTTTCAAACTTTTAGGTGCAATACTGTATATTTTGAAGAAAATGGTAATCTCTTATTTCTTTTTGGAAACATTCTGTGAAGAATAGAGACTAAAATATGTTTAGAAATATATTATTTGCAAAATTTTCAATTGATAAATAAAAGATAGAATCAGATATTGCCCCACTGGAATCATAACACTTATTTTATAGCAATACCATTATTACCAAAAATCAGAATTTACGACAGTTTATGCAATCTGATCCTGATACTTTATAAACCTCTCTTTTCAGGTCTTCTTTACCATTGTAAACTGTGCTTGGGAAATACAGTTTCTCAGTATTTTTGAAATAAGCAATGCATTTTCACAACACTTGTTTACAATATTCCCTTAGCCTAATTCTTAGTCTCTTGTTTCAACTGGTAAATTCTAGTCCCCTTCTAAGACTTTACTCATAGTTCCCTAAAATTTCCCTGATTTTCCCAGGAAGAATTAGTTATTCCATCTTACTTAACTTTTTATGTTATTCTTTTACCCAATCCAATCGTCATTCACTTTCTTTACTTCCCTCCTTAACAAATATACCAGGACTTCCCAGGTTGTCCAGTGGTAAAGAATCCACCTTCCAATGCAGGGGACATGGGCGGGTTTGATCCCTGGTCGGGGAACTAAGATCCCACATGCAGTGGGGCAACTAAGCCCGCATGCCACAACTACTGAGCTCGTGTGCCTCAACATAAGGGCCCGCTTGCCACAACGAAAGATCCCGTATGCCCCAACAAAAATCCCCTGTGCTGCAACTAAGACCTGACGCAGCCAAAAACAAAACAAAACAAAACAAAAGTTATACCTTCTATGGTCTGGCAATGTAAAGGTCCTGAGACCTGTGCTCCCTTGCACATCTGTCTTTTTATCTAATTCATTTAATTAAAATTTACAGTGTCTGTTCTCTGCTCCTAGAAATAAACCAAGTGAAGGCTTGGGAAAGCCATATGGGAAGGAAGATTGGTGTGACTACGTGCTGTCACTAAGCTCCAAAGAGCCTTCAATACAGCACAGCATCCTTCTCTTCCTGTCTACTTGTTCTCCCACTCATTTCCAGGACTATTTTAAACCTCCTTTGCTCTTCAAATATCTAACTTCTGTTCATTTCCTATTCATTCAAAGCAGATGACCTCATAGCTCACTGAGAAAAATATAGCCATCAGAAGGAAAGACTCTTAACCTCTTCCTATCAAACTTGCAATGTCTACTTCTGTACTAATGATCTCCCTTTCTTTTTTTGTTTCATTAGGGTAGTAGTTTTAAACCTTGGCTCCACATTGATAGTAGCACCAGGGGAGCTTTCAAAAAATACTTCTGCCTGGGCTCAAACACCAGAGATCCTGGTTTAAATAGTCAGGGTTGGAGTTTGGGTATCTATGTTTTTGAAAGCTCCTCATATGATTCTAATGTGTAGTCAAGGCTGGGAATCAATCCTTGGAAAAATTTTTCTTTCTCCTCTTAAAGAGGAGTTGCTGAACAAGTATTAACATTCCATCTTCTCATATCATACACTCAAACTTATTTGTTTGTTCTTTATATGTAGAGAGAGTGTAGAGAATCACTCCCTCTCAAATTTGTTTTTTCCATTGACACTGCAATTTACACAATCTTCTCTCATATTAAAAACCAAACCAAAAGGAGGACCTTCAAGATGGTGGAAGAGTAAGATGTGGAGATCACCTTCCTCCCCACAAATACATCAAAAATACATCTACATGTGGAACAACTCCTACAGAACACCTACTGAACGCTGGCAGAAGACATGAGACTTCCCAAAAGGCAAGAAACTTCCCACGTACCTGGGTAGGGCAAAAGTAAAAAGGAAAAACAGAGACAAAAGAATAGGGACAGGGCCTGCACCTCTGGGAGGGAGCTGTGAAGGAGGAAAAGTTTCCACACACTAGGAAGCCCCTTCGTGGGTGGAGACAGGGAGTGAGGTGGGGGAAGCTTCGGAGCCACGGAGGAGAGCGCAGCAACAGAGGTGCAGAGGGCAAAGCGGAGAGATTCTCACACAGAGAATCGGTGCCGACCAGCACTCACCAGCCCGAGAGGTTTGTCTGCTCACCCGCCAGGGCAGGTTGAGGCCAGGAGCTGAGGCTCGGGCTTTGGAGGTCAGATCCCAGGGAGAGGACTGGGGTTGGCTGCGTGAACACAACCTGAAGGGGGCTAGTGCACCACAGCTAGCTGGGAGGGAGTCCGGGAAAAAGTTTGGACCTGCCTAAGAGGCAAGAGACCATTGTTTCAGGGTGCATGAGGAGAGGGGATTCAGAGCACCGCCTAAACGAGCTCCAGAGATGGCGCAAGCCGCGGCTATCAGCACGGACACCAGAGACAGGTATGAAATGCTAAGGCTGCTGCTGCAGCCACCAAGAAACCTGTATGCAAGCACAGGTCACTATCCACACCTCCGCTCCCGGGAGCCTGTGCAGCCCACCACTGCCAGGGTCCCATGACCCAGAGACAACTTCCCCGGGAGAACACACGGCGTGCCTCAGGCTGTTGCAATGTCACGCTGGCCTCTGCCACCACAAGCTTGCCTCACATTTCGTACCCCCTCTCCCCCTGGCCCGAGTGAGCCAGAGACCCCTAATCAGCTGCTACTTTAAACCCATCCTGTCTGGGTGGGGAAGAGATGCTCTCAGGCGACCTACATGCAGAGGCAGGGCCAAATCGAAAGCTGAACCCCAGGAGCTCTGCGGACAAAGAAGAGAAAGGGAAATCTCTCCCAGCAGCCTCAGGAGCAGCAGATTAAATCTCCACAATCAACTTGATGTACCCTGCATCTGTGGAATACCTGAATAGACAATGAGTCATCCCAAAACTAAGGTGGTGGACTTTGGGAGCAACTCTAGACTTAGGGTTTGTTTTCCACACCTAATTTGTTCCTAGTTTTATGTTTATCTTAGTTTAGTATTTAGAGCTTATTATCATTTGTTTGGTAGATTTGTTTATTGATTTGGTTGCTCTCTTTATATATATTTTTTTATTCCTTTTTCTCTTTTTGAGAGTGTTTTTGTGTATGCTTCTTTGTATGATTTTGTCTGTATAGCTTTGTTTTTACCATTTGTCTTAGGGTTCTGTCTGTCCATTTTTTTTATTATAGTTTTTTTTTTTTAATTAATTAATTAATTAATTTTATTTTTTTTGGCTGTGTTGGGTCTCCGTCCCTGCGAGGGCTTTCTCCAGTTGCAGCGAGCGGGGGCCACTCTTCATCGCGGTGCGCGGGCCTCTCACTATCGCGGCCTCTCCTGTTGCGGAGCACAGGCTCCAGACGCGCAGGCTCAGTAGTTGTGGCTCACGGGCCCAGTTGCTCTGAGGCATGTGGGATCTTCCCAGACCAGGGCTCGAACCCGTGTCCCCTGCACTGGCAGGCAGATTCTTAACCACTGCGCCACCAGGGAAGCCCTTTATTATAGTTTTTAGCACTTGTTATAATTGGATTTGTTTATTGGTTTGGCTGCTCTCTTCTTTTCTTTTAATTATTTCAATTATTTTAATTTTAATAAATTAAAATTTTTTTAATTTTAATAACTGTATTTATTTTATTTTATCTTTTTCTTTCTTTTCTTCCTTCTCTTCTAAGCCGTGTGGCTGACAGGATCTTGGTACTCTGGCTGGGTGTCAGGCCTGAGCCTCTGAGGTGGAAAAGCCAAGTCCAGGACATTGGTCCACCAGAGACCTCCTGGCCCCTCGTAATACCAATCGGCAAGAGTCCTCCCAGAGATCTCCATCTCAACGCTAAGAACCAGCTTCACTCAACGACCAGCAAGCTCCAGTGCTGGACACACCATGACAAACAACTAGCAAGACAGGAACACAAACCCACCCATTAGCAGAGAGGCTGCCTAAAATCATAATAAGTTTACAGACATCACAAGACACACCACCGGACATGGTCCTGCCCAGAAGAAAGACAAGATCCAGCCTCATCCATCAGAACAGAGACACCAGTCCCTTCCACCAGGAAGCCTACACAACCCACTGAACCAACCCTGGGGGCAGACACCAAAAACAATGGGAACTATGAACCTGCAGCCTGAGAAAAGGAGACCCCAAACACAGTAAATTAAGCAAAATGAGAAGACAGAGAAATATGCGGCAGATGAATGAGCAAGGTAAAAACCCACCAGGCCAAACAAATGAAGAGGAAATAGACAGTCTACCTGAAAAAGAATTCAGAGTAATGGTAGTAAAGATGATCCAAAATCTTGGAAATAGAATGGAGAACATACAAGAAACGTTTAACAAGGATCTAGAAGAACTAAAGAGCAAACAAACAATGATGAACAACACAATAAATGAAATGTAAAATTCTCTAGAAGGAATCAATAGCAGAATAACTGAGACAGAAGAGCAGATATGTGACCTGGAAGAAAAAATAGTGGAAATAACTACCACAGAGCAGCATAAAGAAAAAAGAATGAAAACAATTGAGGACAGTCTCAGAGACCTCTGGGACAACATTAAACACACCAACATTCGAACTATAGTGGTCCCAGAAGAAGAAGTGAAAAAGAAAGGGACTGAGAAAACATTTGAAGAGATTATAGTTGGAAACTTCCCTAATATGGGAAATGAAATAGTCAATAAAGTCCAGGAAACACAGTGAGTCCCATAAAGGATAAATCCAAGGAGAATCACGCCAAGACCCATATTAATCAAACTATCAAAAATTAAATACAAAGAAAAAATATTAAAAGCAGCAAGGGAAAAGCAACAAATACTATACAAGGGAATCCCCATAAGGTTAACAGCTGATCTTTCAGCAGAAACTGCAAGCCAGAAGGGTGTGGCAGGACATATTTAAAGTGATGAAAGGGAAAACACCTACAACCAAAATTACTCTACCCAGCAAGGATCTCATTCAGATTTGACGGAGAAATTAAAACCTTTACAGACAAGCAAAAGCTAAGAGAATGCAGCACCACATAACCAGCTTTACAACAAATGCTAAAGGAACTTCTCTAGGCAGGAACTACAAGAGAAGAAAAAGACCTACAATAACAAACCCAAAACAATGAAGAAAATGGTAATAGGAAAATACATATCGATAATTACCTTAAATGAAATGGATTAAATGCTCCAACCAAAAGACATAGACTGGCTGAATGGACACAAAAACAAGACCTGTATATATGCTGTCTACAAGAGACCCACTTCAGACCTAGGGACACATACAGACTGAAAGTGTGTTGATGGAAAAACATATTCCATGCAAATGGAAATCAAAAGAAAGTTGGAGTAGCAATTCTCATATCAGACAAAATAGACTTTAAAATAAAGACTATTGCAAGAAACAAAGAAGGACACTACATAATGATGAAGGGATCAATCCACAAAGAAGATATAACAATTGTAAATATTTATGCACCCAACAAAGGAGCACCTCAATACATAAGGTAAATGCTAACAGCCCCAAAAGGGGAAATTGACAGTAACACAATCATAGTGGGGGACTTTAACACCCCACTTTCACCAATGGACAATTCATCCAAAAGGAAAATAAATAAGGAAACACAAGCTTTAAATGATACATTAAACAAAATGGACTTAATTGATATTTATAGGACATTCCATCCAAAAACAACAGAATACACTTTCTTCTCAAGTACACATGGAACATCCTCTAGGATAGATCTTATCTTGGGTCACAAATCAAGCCTTGGTAAATTTAAGAAAATTGAAATCGTATCATGTATCTTTTCCGACCACAACGCTATCAGACTAGATATCAATTACGGAAAAAATCTGTAAAAAAATACAAACACATGGACGCTAAACAATACACTACTTAATAACCAAGAGATCACTGAAGAAATCAAAGAGGAAATAAAAAAATACCTAGAAACAACTGACAATGAAAACACGATAACCCAAAATCTAAAGGATGCAGCAAAAGCAGTTCTAAGAGGGAAGTTTATAGCAATACAATCCTACCTCAAGAAAAAAGAAAAATCTCAAATAAACGACCTAAACTTACACCTAAAGCAATTAAAGAAAGAATAATAAAAAAAACCAAAGTTAGCAGAAGGAAAGAAATCATAAAGATGAAATCAGAAATAAATGAAAAAGAAATGAAGGAGGGCTTCCCTGGTGGCGCAGTGGTTGAGAATCTGCCTGCCAATGCAGGAGACATGGGATCGAGCCCTGGTCTGGGAAGATCCCACATGCCACAGAGCAAATGGGCCCGTGAGCCACAACTACTGAGCCTGCGTGTCTGGAGCCTGTGCTCTGCAACAAGAGGCCGAGACAGTGAGAGGCCCGCACACCGCGATGAAGAGTGGCCCCCACTTGCCGCAACTAGAGAAAGCCCTTACACAGAAACGAAGACCCAACACACCGAGAAATAAATAAATAAATTTAAAGTACGTGCCAAAAAAACCAATAATTAAAAAAAAAAGTTAAAAAAAAATGAAGAAAACTGTAGCAAAGGTCAATAAAATTAAAAGCTGGTTCTTTGGGAAGATAAACAAAATTGATAAGCTATTAGACAGACCCATCAAGAAAAAAGGGGAGAAGACTCAAAACAGAATTAGAAATGAAAAAGGAGAAGTAACTGACACTGCAGAAATACAAAAGATCATGAAAGATTACTACAAGCAACTATATGCCAATAAAATGGACAACCTGGAAGAAATGGACAGATTCTTAGAAAAGCACAAACTTCCGAGACTGAACCAGGAAGAAAGAGAAAATATAAACAGACCAATAACAAGCACTGAAATTGACACTGTGATTGAAAATCTTCCAACAAAAGCCCAGGACCAGATGTTCACAGGTGAATTCTATCAAACATTTAGAGAAGAGCTAACACCTATCCTTCTCAAACTCTTCCAAAATATAGCAGAGGGAGGAACACTCCCAAACTCATTCTACAAGGTCACCATCACCCTGATAGCAAAACCAGACAAAGATGTCACAAAAAAAGAAAACTACAGGCCAATATCACTGATGAACAAAGATGCAAAAATCCTCAACAAAATACTATCAAACAGAATCCAACAGCACATTAAAAGGATCACACACTATGATCAAGTGGGGTTTATCCCAGGAATGCAAGGATTCTTCAATATACACAAATCAATCAACGTGATACATCATATTAACAAATTGAAGGAGAAAACCATATGATCATCTCAATAGATGCAGAGAAAGCTTTCGACAAAATTTAACACCCATTTATGATAAAAGTCCTGCAGAAAGTAAGCATAGAGGGAACTTTCCTCAACATAATAAAGGCCATATATGACAAACCCACAGCCAACATTGTCCTCAATGGTGAAAAACTGAAACCATTTCCACTAAGATCAGGAACAAGACAAGGTTGCCAACTCTCACCACTATTATTCAACATAGTTTTGGAAGTTTTAGCCACAGCAATCTGAGAAGACAAAGAAATAAAAGGAATCCAAATTGCAAAAGAAAAAGTAAACTGTCACTGTTTGCAGATGACATGATACTATAGATAGAGAATCCTAAAGATGCTACCAGAAAACTACTAGAGCTAATCAATGAATCTGGTAAAGTAGCAGGATACAAAATTAATGCACAGAAATCTCTTGTAGTCCTATAAACTAATGATGAAAAATCTGAAAGAGAAATTAAAGAAACTCTCCCATTTAGCACTGCAACAAAAAGAATAAAATACCTAGGAATAAACCTACCTAAGGAGACAAAAGACCTGTATGCAGAAAACTATAAGACACTGATGAAAGAAATTAAAGATGATACAAACAGATGGAGAGATATACCATGTTCTTGGATTGGAAGAATCAGCATTGTGAAAATAACTATACTATCCAAAGCAATCTACAGATTCAATGCAATTGCTATCAAACTACCAAAGATATTTAACACAGAACTAGAACAAAAAATTTCACAATTTGTGTGGAAACACAAAAGATGCCGAATAGCCAAAAAAATGTTGAGAAAGAAAAACGGAGCTGGAGGAATCAGGCTCCCGGACTTCAGACTCTACTACAAAGCTACAGTAATCAAGACAGTATGGTACTGGCACAAAAACAGAAATATAGATCAATGGAACAGGATAGAAAGCCCAGAGATAAACCCACACACATATGGTCACCTTATCTTTGATAAAGGAGGCAAGAATATGCAATGGAGAAAAGACAGCCTCTTCAATAAGTGGTGCTGGGAAAACTGGACAGATACGTATAAAAGAATGAAATTAGAACACTCCCTAACACCATACACAAAAATACACTCGAAATGGATTAAAGACCTACATGTAAGGCCAGACACTGTAAAACTCATAGAGGAAAACATAGGCAGAACACTCTATTACATAAATCACAGCAAGATCCTTTTTGACCCACCTCCTAGAGAAATGGAAATAAAAACAAAAATAAACAAATGGGACCTAATGAAACTTAAAAGTGTTTGCACAGCAAAGGAAACCATAAACAAGATGAACAGACAACCCTCAGAATGGGAGAAAATACTTGCAAATGAAGCAACAGACAAAGGATTAATCTCCAAAATTTACAAGCAGCTCATGCAGCTCAATATCAAAAAAACAAACAACCCAATCCAAAAATGGGCAGAAGACCTAAATAGACATTTCTCCAAAGAAGATATACAGATTGCCAACAAACACATGAAAGAATGCTCAACGTCATTAATCATTAGCGAAATGCAAGTCAAAACTACAACGAGATATCACCTCACACCAGTCAGAATGGCCATCATCAAAAATCTACAAGCAATAAATGCTGGAGAGGGTGTGGAGAAAATGGAACCCTCTTGCACTGTTGGTGGGAATGTAAATTGATACAGCCACTATGGAGAACAGTATGGAGGTTCCTTAAAAAACTAAAAATAGAACTACCATACGACCCAGCAATCCCACTACTTGGCATATACCCTGAGAAAACCGTAATTCAAAAAGAGTCATGTACCAAAATATTCATTGCAGCTCTATTTACAATAGCCAGGACATGGAAGCAACCTAAGTGTCCATCAACAGATGAATGGATAAAGAAGATGTGGCACATATATACAATAGAATATTACTCAGCCATAAAAAGGAACGAAACTGAGTTATCTGTAGTGAGGTGGATGGACCTAGAGTCTGTCATAAAGAGTGAAGTAAGTCAGGAAGAGAAAAACAAATGCCGTATGCTAACACATATATATATGGAATCTAAAAAAAAGAAAAAAGGTCATGAAGAACCTAGGGACAAGATGGGAATAAAGACGCAGACTTACTAGAGAATGGACTTGAGGACACAGAGAGGGGGTAGGGTAAGCTGGGACAAATTGAGAGAGTGGCATGTACATATATACACTGCCAAATGTAAAACTGATAGCTAGTGGGAAGCAGCCGCATAGCACAGGGAGATCAGCTCAGTGCTTTGTGACCACCTAGAAGGGTGGGATATGGAGGGTGGGAGGGAAGGAGATGCAAGAACGAAGAAATACTGGGATATATGTATATGTATAGCTGATTCACTTTGTTATAAAGCAGAAACTAACACACCATTGTAAAGTAATTATACTGCAATAAAGATTAAAAAAAAAAGAAGAAAAGACAACCCTCAGAATGCGAGAAAATATTCACAAATGAAGCAACTGACAAAGGATTAATCTCCAAAATTTGCAAGCAGCTCATGCAGCTCAATATCAAAAAAACAAACAACCCAATCCAAAAATGGGCAGAAGACCTAAATAGACATTTCTCCAAAGAAGAGATACAGATTGCCAACAAACACATGAAAGGATGCTCAACATCACTAATCATTAGAGAAATGCAAATCAAAACTACAATGAGATATCATCTCACACCGGTCAGAATGGCCATCATCAAAAAATCTACAAACAATAAATGCCGGAGAGGGTGTGGAGTCAAGGGAACGCTCGTACACTGTTGGTGGGAATGTAAATTGATACAGCCACTATGGAGAACAGTAAGGAGTTTCCTTAAAAAACTAAAAATAGAACAACCATACGACCCAGCAATCCCACTACTGGGCATATACCCTGAAAAAACCATAACTCAAAAAGAGTCATGTACCACAATGTTCATTGCAGCACTATTTACAATAGCCAGGACATGGAAGCTACCTAAGTGTCCATCGACAGATGAATGGAGAAAGAAGATGTGGCACATATATACAATGGAATATTTCTCAGCCATAAAAGGAAATGAAATTGAGATATTTGTAGTGAGGTGGATGGAGTTAGAGTCTGTCATACAGAGTGAAGTAAGTCAGAAAGAGAAAAACAAATACCATATGCTAACACATATATATGGAATCTAAAAAAAAAAGGTTCTGCAGAACCTAGGGGCAGGACAGGAATAAAGATGCAGACGTAGAGAATGGACTTTAGGACACGTGTAGGGGGAAGTGTAAGCTGGGACGAAGTGAGAGAGTGTCATGAACTTATATACACTACCAAATGTAAAACAGATAGCCAGTGGGAAGCAGTCGTATAGCCCAGGCAGATCAGCTCCGTGCTTTGTGACCACCTAGAGGGGTGGGTTAGGGAGGGTGGGAGGGAAACGCAAGAGAGAGGAGATATGGGGATATATGTATATGTATGGCTGATTCACTTTGTTATAAAGCAAAAACTAACACTCTATTGTAAAGCAATTATACTCTAATAAAGATGTTAAAAAAATAAGAAAAACACAGAGGCGTTAAAAACAAACAAAAGAACAAACCAAACCAATCCACCAGCGAACGAACCAACCAACCAACCAAAACAAAAAACTTTAGATTTCTCCATCATACCTGTGGTGAGCAGTTTTCTGTATCAGCTTGACTAGGCTGTAGCACCCAGTTATTCATCCAAACACGACTGGAGGCATTGCTGTGCTAGCATTTTGTAGAGATAGTTTAACATCTCTAAACAGCTGACTTTAAGTAGGTTGATAATCCTCAATAATCTGTGTGGGTGTGGCTGATCTCATCAGCTGAAAGTTCTAAAAACCTTTCAAAAGCCTAGGCTCCAAAATGAAGAAATTCTACCTGTGGGCTGCAGGGTCCACTCCTGTCCAAGAGTTTTCAGTCTACCCTTGATACAATCCAAAGGTCTAAAAAGAATTAAATATTTGTTGAGTCCATTAAAAAAAACTGGAAATGATATATAACATTCTTGCCACAGAGAGAAAGTTATCGAATAAACTAAGATACATGTAAGTCGACTCAAAGATGTACCCGCTGGCCCAAGAGGGTAACTTTGAGGATTAATAAGAGTAACAACTTCAATGAATTAAAATGTATCAAATATGTTAAAGTTCAATTTCTTGATCTGGGTGGTGGTTATAAGAATGTCTGATATAATAATTTATTAAGCTATACATTTGTTTAATTCTGTTTCTGTAACTGTGCTGTTTAAAACATACTTTTTAAACTGGGTGAGTGAATGTATCCATCATATAATTTTCAGAGAAAATGCTCCAGAAAGTTCCATTTCTATATTAAGTATCAATCTATCAAGTTGATAAACACAAGAAGTCGAAGTTGATATTTTCAATATTTATTAGTAAGGCTGAGGCCACAGTCTTTATACACCACAATTTGCATAAGTTATCAAGATACATCTTGTATACAATCACAAAACCAAGACATATTTTTACATAGAGTAAAACTCAAGACAGATTTACAAGCATTTTTTATACAAATCTCATATATTTCAGTTCAATTTATACAACTTTTAGCCCAAGAATTTTTATTTGTTCATTAGATTTTCCAGAGAGATTTGGGTAGAACAGGAAAAAAGGACACATTAGCAAATCACCAACACAGCATGCAACATATAGTTAGAAACAAGACATATCTCCAAGTACTCCATTTTTTATCTTGAAATCAATTTTATTAGGTTTTTATTTTTTCAGACAAGAAATTTATTTCCTTTAACATCAGATGTGTTTTTGTTAGGATATCAGCACACACATTAATTGGTAGTGGGAGCACCTGAGCACATCACCAACAAATATACAGACACAATCAAACAAGAATCATCTTCACATGCTGAATGCCACAAGGATTTAATATTTCAACTTCATCTAGGTTACCAAAAGTATAGTTATGTACAGGGTAACGAATTAAGAAGATGCTGTCAATCTACATATCAGATAAGGAATCATTTGATTAAATGCTTTTGATTTAAAGGGTATATCTTTAATAATAACAACATGGAACATACAGAAAACATCAATGTGTCATATTCAGTGAGAATATCTGTTTCACTCATTCATTCTTGTGTTACATCAAAGGTAAGTTATTATTAAAGAGACAGCTCATAATTATTCATTGAGCTTTCTTTTACTTCCAGCTCCAAGCTCAAAAAGAGGGAAAATCACTCTGTCACACATAGAATTATAAACACATATATAGCTGTAGTTGGCTGCTTTTGGAATATTAGACATTGTAGCAATGAAAATACATTTTTTAAAATATTGTTAGTTATGATTTAAATAATAAAGTAAAAATACTGTAAACATCTTTATGATATCTTAATGAAATGAAACACTGATCAAATCATTTCTAATAAATTGGGCACAATACAGTATATTATTTCATTTTATTTCACATCACCACCAACCTAGTTCACTACCTCTGTCACCACAATCATCAAAACCATTTCTATAATAAGAATCAATATCAGCTGGTTACCAGCTATAATATTCCCACAATTTGACTATCTTAATGTGTGTGATCCACAAAATTAAATCCACTGATATGCTGAAAATACGCATTTACTAGTGTGATTAATTACAATATGGCAACAGTAAGGAGCAAAGACAATCACTACCCCTTAGTTTTGTATACTCTTCCTTTAAACTGAAGTGATAAATAAAGAGTTCAGGGTCACCAAAAATCTCCTTAACCTTAAGTAAAACAGGGAAACACGAACTTCTTGCTCCTAGTGTTGTCTGTGTCTGTCACGACCATTCTAGATATCCCTGTCTTTTGTAAAATTTCACTCTGTGCTTTTGCTTCACAGCTAAAGGTTTCTTGAAGACTGAATTTTAAACCAAGAAGCAACTTCCGTCTCTGATGACTCAGTGAAGTTGTGGGAAAAATTAAGATGCTTTTCAAGGTATAAGTGCTATAGTCGGACTAATCACGTGTTATTTAGAGATTACAAACTTTGTCTCTATTAGGATAAAAAACGCTAATTGTGGTAAAATAAATGAAATAAAAAGTGGAAAATCATGTGCTGTGATATATACAAAAAGTAAAAAGTAAAAAACACCAAGAGCCCTATTTGCAATTAAAAAAGAAATAGTTTTGTTGTAAGAAAGGTAATCAATATCATTCAGAAGAAATGCATTTGTAGAAGGATCAGCGTTGCATAGAATAATTCCAGTACAACCTAGGTGTTTGGTCAGCTGCAAACTTGGCACACTTATGCTCTCTGAAGGGGGATGCTGGTGCACAAAAAGAAGCCCTGTCACTCAACTCTCTGGATTGGCCTGGCCCCATCACCAGTTGTTGGAACAAAGGGGCACCTGTAATGGAAAGACTCCTACTTTTTCAGGTCAAATAGCTACCAAGGTATGACCTTTGTTTTGGTGGCACCTCCTTTTGTGTATCCTAAAAGAAACTGCAACTGGAATGAAATAAACTAACTGGTCATAAACCTCTCATGCACACTTCTGGATGTAAGTGGCTGCAGAAGAGGACCCACGGGAGCCAGAGTTTCCTTTTAAGGACAAACAGCAGAGCCTTTTTATGTCAGAAAGAGATCTTCCTGAACCCTTCCCTTCCCCAGTTATGAGTGATGATTATAAGCTTCCTAAAGTGCTAAATTCTGCTGGAAATATCCATGGTAACCATCAGCAGATCTAGTTGTCTCTAAAAATAAAATCCTAGCAATATCAAATCCTTAGCGATCCCCTCACCGCACATTCATTTTACAGTAATATCAATGATAAATGACATTGCATTTTCGGGGGAGAGGGTCTTAAAAAATAGAGGGAAGAAAAGTGACTTATCTTTCTTAGATTGGAAAGGAGTGAATTTGTATTTCTTTATGAATATAATAAAGATATGTAACCTGGTATTTATTAGAAATTATTTTTCAATGTCTTAAATTTAATCTATTCCTCTCAGATTTCAAGTATGTTTTTCTTTAAAAATGAGAAGATTCAATATCTGAGCAATATATTTGGAGATCATTTCTCTAATCCCACAAAACCTCACCTTTGAATAAAGAATCAGCTCTTAAACTCAGAATTCACAGAGAAGCAATTTAATTAATTTATTTTTGAGGATATGGGAATAGGATAAGATAGGCATAATTTATTTAATTTATGATAACCTGATTTGCAAATCATTTTCATTGAATTTTCTCCCTTTTTTAGGTTAAATGAAAGTTTATATTTTAAATAAAAAATTAGTTTTGGAGCCAATATACTGCTTTTATCCATGTCAGTGCTTGCTATTGGTTTGGAAGATGCTTTTTCACATATAAAAATAGGGAAATAAAAAACTGCATAATAATTATTCCTCACTTATGTGTATAAAACTATATTTGGAAATGTGCTTTCATCTTCTCTCATCACTAAGATCACTTAGTTTGATCATCCCAGCATCCCATTAGGAAGGCTAGGAATATATAATTATATTTTCCCACAAATAAGAAAACTGAGGAAAATTGAGTTTAAGTGACATGTGCAAGGTGACACAGTTAGTCAGTGGCAGAACCAAGACCAGAAGCCAGGCTTTTAATCCTAGCTGAGTGCGTCTCCTGTAAGTCCACGTTACCTCCTTTGTTCACGTTGTTGGTTGATGGGGAAGAGGATGTTTCATTTTAATGACTTAGATGTTGGTCCTTTTATTCCATATTATTAAAATAGCTCAAAGGATATTTTCACCTTAATATAATGTTGATTTTTCACATATTTTCCCAACATTGATGAACTTGATCACTGTGATACTGTCACTAAAGTAGGAAAATAGAGCACTAAAGAGAACTTGAATTTAGTGTCAGGGTTTTCATTTTACAACCAGTTAATGTATTAAGGGAAAAAAAAGACCATTGTGGAAGAGCAGGAAATGACACCAATTTAATCAATGTCACAGATTAATACGATTTGTTTGCCAGAGGACGAATTTTCTCTCTGTCCATATATCATTCAAGAGAAAGAAAATATATGGGATAATACATTTATTTGCAATTCCACAAAGAACAAGTTATCATGCTTCCTAGAACATACCAATTTAATCTAGGTCCTTTGGTATGTAGATTGAAAATGTCTTGGATTAAGGGTAAATTATGGAGTTTTTGATGTTTCAACCAAGGTTCCAATAGTTTGTGGGGCAATATTCTTTTTTGTTAGCCAGTCATGGCTTTATTTCTAGATAAATGTAATTTCATTTCTACTTAGTATTGTCTTAACTATACTTTATTTCAAGTTTTACTAATGTGCTTTTATAACATGAATTCTAAAACTGGTGGTGTTCACCCTTGTAACATTTAGACACAGAGAAAACCTGTACAACATGATCTAAAAGCTATAATTTCTACATCCCTGGTTCCCTTTTCCCTATAAACACAAGTTCCTTACTTCTAGTCTGGACATATATTGTAGGTGTATCCTATGTCAGAATCTCAAAACAGTTAGTTGTCTGAGAAGATAAGATGAAGAAGAGACTTTTGAAAACTGAGATTTGTTGCATTAGCTTTTTCCTTTCAACCAAGTTCTTTTGCATAAAGGATTACTTTTGCCTGCGTTAGAAAACACATTAATCTTTGAGTCTCAGCCTTTAGATAGCTGTAGCTCAACTCTACTCAAAAATTTTTGCATTAAGTAAACAAAATTTCTCTCACTGTTTTTCTTGAAAGCCACAAGAAATCCAAGGTTTCAGAACTTTTTTTCTTGTCTTCAATATATGACATTTTTCATTTGAGTTTTTTTTCTATGTTCCACAACAATACATTTGCAAGCCTTTGAGTATGTTTTTGCCTTTTGTTCCTCTTCTCATGGTTACCCCTGAAAACATAGCTTAGAACCACAGTATTCGACTATAGCCTTGAGTTAAGACAGTTTAAAGCACTTTCTATACCCTGAGCAGACACATTTCTTCAGTGGGTTTGAGTAGGACTGACCAAAAGTTTGTGCCAGTTGACTATTCTTTTTTGAGATCCACTTTGTCTAGCCAGATACAGGCTTCACCAATCAAGGTCTTTTTCATAAACTTCCCTCCGTTGGAAAAAAGTAAAATCTAGAAAAAATAGCCAAAATTATATATATTTGTGTGTATATTTTCAACCTCTTTAATGGACATTTGCTCATCAAAGAAGTAATAGAGGCAAGAAAGGGTGAGGGTGAGAGAAGTAGCAGGCATACTTGTAGGAGAACTAATAACTAACATGTCCTCAAAAGATTTGCATAATATTAATTAATTTACCTCAACATTTCCCAAAGGCAAAGACATATCCTGAAGGACAGGAGAATTCTAGATAATATTAGCTAGCTAGATAAACCTAGCTAATTCTAACTAGGTTTGTGCTTAAACTGATTGAAAGTTTCCAAAAAGAAATTTGCTAGGTGCATGTTTTATTACTTAATGAAATATTAACTCAAATACAGAATTATTTGAGTAGTGAGTACATAAATATGAGTTTACAAGGTGGATAGAACATAACATTGACTTTAAATGCCATTGAATTTACTGGGAATTTTGTTATAGGAAGCACTTCCAAAGTGGCTTCTTGTCATATGTAGAGCGTACACTAGTTGAAATTCCATGGGATCTCATACTCGAGAAAATTTTTTCTTTTAGGGATCAGTTGAAAGAAAGGTAGAGAAATTGAGATGGAGATAACCATTAATCCTTGACAATTCTTATCTCATGCTCTCTCTTTCTTTTCGGAATCTCCTTCAGATAATTCATCTTTATTCCTGGCTAAAATTTACTGTTACGTTTCTGACTTCAAAATCTACTTTTCTGTCTCTTTTAGCCTTTGGTTTGGGGATTGCAAATGGCACATTATATGTTTTACTTGGACCCTGCCTTCCTATCAAGTTTATCACGTTTCAGACAAACTCATGTTCTTTCTCCCTATCTATCCCTTCTGTAACTACTCAGTCTCTGTGACTGACACCTTTGTTCACACAGATTTCAGAGTATCCTTTAATTTTTTTATTCCATTCAACTCTAATGTCACTTAATCCTCTCAGTGCAGTTTTTGCTTTGCAATATCTCTTATATAGGTCTCTAGTACAGGCCTCTAAGTGCCAGTACCATGGTCTTCTCTTCCCACGTTTTTTCAGCTCTTCCCTCCCTCCTCCTTTTTCCTCTTTCATTCCATGTCTCTGTATCTACTAAAGATATACTATGTACAAGCATTGTGCTAGGCTACAAAACAAAGAGCAATGAAAATCAAGCCTTGCACTACAGAAGCTGATAGTACAGAAGCAGTGAGAGGTAAGTATACAAATTGTTGTACAAGACTGGGATTAATGGCCTAATGAGATAAGCAAAACATTATGTGAATAAGGTGTGATAAATTACACCCAGGGTCATTATTAAAGAGCTGAATTTACATCGAAAGATATGGAAAATTGTGATAGATGGAGAGACATGGAGAAGGGAGTGTTGAAGGAGAGGGAAAATATGAGCAAAGAATTAGAGGTTTAACCTGATTTCAAGATTCTAGTGTGACTGGGGTCAAGAGTGAGTGGAAATGTATACAAGGAGATGAAATTAAGTCAATACAATTAGAACTCACCTTAGAGGACTCTGAATGAGTCAGGATAATGATGAATCATTGGAGGGTTTCAATGTAACCTAGCCAGTGTTTTTAAGGCATACCTCTGCCAGCAGTGTGATAAAATGAATTAAAGGGTAAGATATTGATGGCAAGTAGGCCAGGTATACTTCTGAGATGATTTGCATAACAAAGATGAGGACCCAAAGAGGATTAGTGTGGCAGTGAGCATGGAAAAAAATCTATGTGAAAGAAACTGAGTCGGTAGAAGAGAGGCAACTTGGTAGCTAAATGGATGGGATGAGTGGGTTGGGGAATTTTAAAGGGCCCCTGGGAAGTTACCTCTAAAAATTAACTTGTAAAATATCACATAGTGTATGATTGGCATTTAAATATTGAATAATTAAATGGGAAATAAATACAGTATAAATGAAAATCTAAAAATCGGAACTGTATGAGTTACCTGAAGAGAATGTCCAGCAGGACTTAGGCTGAATCTAAAAGTTTCATTGAATGAAGGCTCTCGATCATGTCTACATACTCTTGTTTTTTTCTTGATCACCTTTTTTTTAGGGTAAAAATGTTCATCACATATATTTTCACATATAAATCTGAAAATAAGAATTCAGCTTGTTAAGTGTCCATTAATAATACATTTTCTATTGAAAGAGTTATAATCATATACGGAGAGTTCTCCTACATTTTACACAAAGCCAGTAGCCTGTGAACAATTTGTTTCAGACAACATAATTAAAGTATACACCAATTTTCTTAGCAACTTAAATGTTTTCTTGTTGTATAATAAATACATCACTCTACATTTGTGTTGAAAAAATCTGATTTTTAACTAGTAAAATATCAACTTGCTCTATATAAGAGAAATTCATTCTTATTTCATATTTTTCAGATATATTTGGTGCACAGCCCAAATTTTAATTAGCATTTTCTAGGCTATTTAGGACATACTCTTAAAGAGTTCCTAGATACATTATATTGCTCATTATCATAAAATTAGGTACCTGGTAAGTGATCAGGAGATTTAAATTTGTAGGTGATATTTCTGCATTGGAGGATTTCAACTATGAGTTTTTCCCCATCTGTCTTCATTTCTTTCTTCAGTTCAATCTTGATTTCTCCCATTACCTGAGTTTTAACTGGAACAATTTAATTAAAAAGTTAAGGAATATGTCATGCCATTAATTAAGTGGTTAGTCCAATAATTTACTCATATTTTCATTTATTGAGTATTTATCAAGTGCTAAACACCTTATCACATCCTGTGGATACACAGATGAGTAAAATACAGTCCCAGCCCTTAAGGAGAGGAAGGTCTCATGGGGAGACTGATAAATTATACGCTTACAATAAAGTATGTTAAGTATAATGATAAACAAGTAACAAGAGGGGTATGGGAGAAATGCAAGTAGGTAAGTATTACTCAACTGTAGATTTTTAGGCCAAAAGAGGTAATAGATGAGACTACAGGGGACTATAGGAAGACAGTCATACATAAAAATAATAGAATTCTAATATAATATATAGGAAGTATTAAGTCAAGTGAAATGCAAGAAGTTGTTTGCCGACAATTGCTCACTACTTACCAGGCTTGCAAAAGAACACTTGCTAACACAACTAAATGTCGTTGTATATTATATCTACTTCCATTTTATTTTTCTTGTAAAAGAAGTAGGCAACAGGTTTGTCATTTCAGTAATGAGGCAGGCATCCAAGTTCTTTCTTTCTTTCTACTGTGTCATTTTTAGTACTTGTTTTTTTTGCCCTTTTTGTCTAATGGTTGCAAGATGCATGCTACATATCCAGGCATCACGTCTACCTTCCAGACACAATAATGTGGGTCAGAGAGAAAAGGATTTTACATCACAGGGTTCTTGCAAAAATCAAATGAGCTAACACAGTGCTCAGCATATTTAAGCTCTTGACAGATGTAAGTTATTTACATTTCCTCTTTACTATAATGGAAATCATTTCCTATTATCCAATTTTTATAAAGCCCAAATCATTTTGGACCCCAAGTCCAGGCAGTATATTGTACCCTATCCTTCTGGCAGGAACTTCACACTGATACCTCCAGAGTGTACCAATCACTAATTGGCTTAGGTGAACAGTGCCTCCTGGAACTGGGCTTTGCTCATCTTACATACATGAGCAGCACTGACCTCAGGCTTCCTAGTAAATGAAGCATGCAAGATCACTGATACTCCTGATAAATACAAAACACAATTACTATTAAAGTTGAAATAATTAAGTAGAGAATTTAGTAACCTACCTTCAAAGAACAAAAATTGGAATGTTCTATGGACTAATTGCTACTGCTTGCCACCACCTCTGAAAACCTGCTACCAATTTTACTATTTCTGATTGACTGAAGCTAAGCTCTTTTCTAATCAACAATAGCTATCATTTCCCCAAGTGCTTCAACAGCAAAATAAAAGCCTCCTTATATTCTCTCTATACTCAGTTTACACAGTGATATTCTGAATAAGTAGTTAATATTAGCTCTCTTTTTTAAATTTTATTTATTTATTTATTTATTTATGGCTGTGTTGGGTCTTCGTTTCTGTGTGAGGGCTTTCTCTAGTTGTGGCAAGCGGGAGCCACTCTTCATCGCGGTGCGCGGGTCTCTCACTGTTGCGGCCTCTCTTGTTGCAGAGCACAGGCTCCAGACGCGCAGGCTCAGTAATTGTGGCACACGGGCCTAGTTGCTCCGCGGCATGTGGGATCTTCCCAGACCAGGGCTCGAACCCGTGTCCCCTGCATTGGCAGGCGGATTCTCAACCACTGCGCCACCAGGGAAGCCCTATTAGCTCTCTTTTAACTCCTCATAAGTCAATCATTTTCCTCAAATGACAAAGATAGTATCTGGTACAAAAGCACTTGGCATTATTATCCCCTAAATTAGTAAATCAGACTTTCTTTGGTTTCTTTTTTAAAGGTTGAAATTATAGGAAATGGATGAACCATAATTGTAGATTGGCCAAAGTATATTTAGAATATACTACTAGGCATTGCAAAGATCGGTATGTAACTTTAGCTCACAGTAAAATAATCCTTGAAATCAGACTCACATAAAAATGCTTCATCAATAGTGGATTGACATGAGTGAGTTTTCTGAAAAAGAAGAGTAAATTATTTTTAAATAATCAAAACACCAATAAATATTTTAAGAATTAAATAATCAGCGCTTTTGAAAAGAAAGCCAATGACCTGATAAATTTTTAATTGAAACTTACCCAAATAATATTATCTTTTTAAAAATGAATTTATTTTATTTTTATTTATTTTTGGCTGCATTGGGTCTTCATTGCTGCACGCGGGTTTTCTCTAGTTGCAGCGAGTGGGGGCTATTCTTTTTTGCAGTGCGTGGGTTTCTTATTGTGGTGGCTTCTCTTGTCGCAGAGCATGGTTTCAGTAGTTGTGGCACATGGGCTCAGTAGTTGCAGCTCGTGGGGTCCAGAGCACAGGCTCAGTAGTTGTGGCGCACGAGCTTTGTTGCTCCGTGGCATGTGGGATCTTCCCAGACCAGGGCTAGAACCCATGTCACATGCATTGGCAGGCGGATTCTTACCCACTGCGCCCCAGGGAAGCCTGTATCCCAATAATATCATCTTTTTAAGGTAAGATGAAGACCATGTTCCTGAACATTTTAGTATAAGTTAATCATCTTTGTTATATTATGATTTATAATCTTGTTCTAATATAAAGGAATTGCTGTATCTATGACTGCATATCTCTCATCCTGCAAAACAACATGGTTTTTAAAAACTGAAATATAAGTTGATTTACAATATTGTCCTAGTTTCAGGTGTACAGCAAAGTGATTCAGTTATACATGTATATATTTTTTCACATTATTTTTCACTATAGGTTATTACAAGATATTGGATATAGTTCCCCATGTTGTACAGCAAATCCTTTTTGCTTATCTATTTTATATATAGTAGTGTGTATATGTTAATCCCAGCCTACTAATTTATCCCTCCCCCCTCCCTTTCCCCCTTGGTAGCCATAGATTAGTTTTCTATGTCTGAGTCTATTTCTGTTTTGTATATAGATTCATTTGTATTATTTTTTAGATTTCACATGTAAGTGATATATAATGTTTGTCTTTCCCTGTCTGACTTAGTATGATATTCTCTAGGTCCATCCATATTGCTGCAAATGGCAATATTTCATTCTTCTTTGTGGCTGAGTAATATTCCATTGTGTGTGTGTGGTTGTGTGTGTGTATCACATCTTTTTTTTTCTTTTCACACACACACACTGTATTTTATTTTTACAAGACATAAATAGACTGACACCAAGCATTGAACATGGATGACCACAACAAAAGCAACAATGATTGCAATTACCAAACCTGAAACACACTCATACTATGTCATAATATTGACATTCAGTCCAGTAATCCTCCACTGTAACAGCTCCTTTACTTTGCAGTGAAAATTGATTTGTATATTCTTTGCCTCTGAGTCCTTGTGGGATTTTTTTTTAATTCAGACAGAAAGTCACAAAAATTATACTCATCCTCATCAGTTCACTCAGTCCCATGTAATTAAAATTTTTTTTTCATCTTGATCTTTTGTTAGCACTTTTTTGAGTTCATTAGTTTTTCATTAGAGTTCTGAAAATGCTTATTCATTCAGTTCAGCAGTACAGTCAGTTACCAGAAACCTGTTCTTGTCAGAGTCTTTTCCATGAATTTCTTGAAGATGAAACCCTTTTATAGGAACATATTTGCAAAAGCATCAGAGTACACCCAGAACTGTCTGTAAATGAGAAAAGACTTAAAAATGACCACAGTTAAAGATTTGATGAAAGTTCATAATAATGCAGTTGACAAGAAAATTAGTTATTTCTGAGATATACATTTTAAAGTAATAACTAGGATTATTACTTATAACATTATACCAGAACATATAAGATTTTTAGAAATTTCATGTAATGTCTGAAACATTTATATTAACATATTTCCATACATATTTCCATACAAATACAAATATAAGATTTTTAGAAATTTCATGTAATGTCTGAAACATTTATATTAACATATTCCCATACAAATAACCCAATGAAAGTTTAGTATTAGTTGTTTTGTTTGTTTGTTTTTTTATACTGCAGGTTCTTATTAGGCATCAATTTTATACACATCAGTGTATACATGTCAATCCCAATCGCCCAATTCAGCACACCACCATCCCCACCCCACCGCAGTTTTCCCCCCTTGGTGTCCATATGTCCATTCTCTACATCTGTGTCTCAACTTCTGCCCTGTAAACCGGCTCATCTGTACCATTTTTCTAGGTTCCACATACATGCATTAATATACGATATTTGTTTTTCTCTTTCTGACTTACTTCACTCTGTATGACAGTCTCTAGATCCATCCACTTCTCAACAAATGACTCAATTTCGTTCCTTTTTATGGCTGAGTAATATTCCACTGTATATATGTACCACTTCTTCTTTATCCATTCGTCTGTTGATGGGCATTTAGGTTGCTTCCATGACCTGGCTATTGTAAATAGTGCTGCAATGAACATTCGGGTGCATGTGTCTTTTTGAATTACGGTTTTCTCTGGGTATATGCCCAGTAGTGGGATTGCTGGGTCATATGGTAATTCTATTTTTAGTTTTTTAAGGAACCTCCATATTGTTCTCCATAGTGGCTATATCAATTTACATTCCCACCAACAGTGCAAGAGGGTTCCCTTTTCTCCACACCCTCTCCAGCATTTGTTGTTTGTAGATTTTCTGATGATGCCCATTCTAACAGGAGTGAGGTGATACCTCATTGTGGTTTTGATTTGCATTTCTCTAATAATTAGCGATGTTGAGCTTCTTTTCATGTGCTTCGTGGCCGTCTGTATGTCTTCTTTGGAGAAATGTCTATTTAGGTCTTTTGCCCATTTTTGGATTGGGGTGTTTGTTTCTTTAATATTGAGCTGAATGAGCTGTTTATATATTTTGGAGATTAATCCTTTGTCCGTTGATTCGTTTGCAAATATTTTCTCCCTTTCTGAGGGTTGTCTTTTCGTCTTGTTTATGGTTTCCTTTGCTGTGCAAAAGCTTTGAAGTTTCATTAGGTCCCATTTGTTTATTTTTGTTTTTATTACCATTACTCTAGGAGGTGGATCAAAAAAGATCTTGCTGTGATTTATGTCAAAGAGTGTTCTTCCTATGTTTTCCTCTGAGAGTTTTATAGTGTCCAGTCTTATATTTAGATCTCTAATCCATTTTGAGTTTATTTTTGTGTATGGTGTTAGGGAGTATTCTAATTTCATTCTTTTACATGTAGCTGTCCAGTTTTCCCAGCACCACTTATTGAAGAGACTGTCTTTTCTCCATTGTATATCTTTGCCTCCTTTGTCATAGATTAGTTGACCATAGGTGCATGGGTTAATCTCTGGGCTTTCTATCTTGTTCCATTGATCTATGCTTCTGTTTTTCTGCCAATACCATATTGTCTTGATTACTGTAGCTTTGTAGTATAGTCTGAAGTCAGGGAGTCTGATTCCTCCAGCTCAATTTTTTTCCCTCAAGACTGCTTTGGCTATTCGGGGTCTTTTATGACTCCATACAAATTTTAAGATGATTTGTTCTAGCTCTGTAAAAAATGCCATTGGTAATTTGATAGGGATTGCATTGAATCTGTATATTGCTTTGGGTAGTATACTCATTTTCACAATGTTGATTCTTCCAATCCAAGAACATGGTATATCTCTCCATCTGTTGGTATCATCTTTAATTTCTTTCATCAGTGTCTTATAGTTTTCTGCAACAGGTCTTTTGTCTCCCTAGGTAGGTTTATTCCTAGGTATTTTATTCTTTTTGTTGCAATGGTAAATGGGAGTGTTTCCATAATTTCTCTTTCAGATTTTTCATCATTAGTGTATAGGAATGCAAGAGATTTCTGTGCATTAATTTTGTATCCTGCAACTTTACCATATTCATTCATTAGCTCTAGCAGTTTTCTGGTGGCAGTTTTAGGATTCTCTATGTATAGTATCATGTCATCCGCAAACAGTGACAGTTTTACTTCTTCTTTTCCAATTTGTATTCCTTTTATTTCTTTTTCTTCTCTGATTGCCGTGGCTAGGACTTCCAGAACTATGTTGAATAATAGTGTTGAGAGTGGACATCCTTGTCTCGTTCCTGATCTTAGAGGAAATGCTTTCAGTTTTTCACCATTGAGAATGATGTTTGCTGTGGGTTTGTCATATATGGCCTTTATTATGTTGAGGTAGGTTCCCTCTATGCCCACTTTCTGGAGAGTTTTTATCATAAATGGGTGTTGAATTCTGTCAAAAGCTTTTTCTGCATCTATTGAGATGATCATATGGTTTTTCTTCTTCAATTTGTTAATATGGTGTATCACATTGATTGATTTGCGTATATTGAAGAATCTTTGCATCCCTGGGATAAATCCCACTTGATCGTGGTGTATGATACTTTTAATGTGTTGTTGGATTCTGTTTGCTAGTATTTTGTTGAGGATTTTTGCGTCTATATTCATCAGTGATATTGGTCTGTAACTTTCTTTTTTTGTAGTGTCTTTGTCTGGTTTTGGTATCAGGGTGATGGTGGCCTCATAGAATGAGTTTGGGAGTGTTCCTTCCTCTGCAATTTTTGGAAGAGTTTGAGAAGGATAGGTGTTAGCTCTTCTCTAAATGTTTGATAGAATTCACCTGTGAAGCCATCTGGTCCTGGACTTTTGTTTGTTGGAAGATTTTTAATCACAGTTTCAATTTCATTATTTGTGATTGGTCTGTTCATATTTTCTGTTTCTTCCTGGTTCAGTCTTGGAAGGTTATACCTTTCTAAAAATTTGTCCATTTCTTCCAGGTTGTCCATTTTCTTGGCATAAAGTTGCTTGTAGTAGTCTCTTAGGATGCTTTGTATTTCTGCGGTGTCTGTTGTAACTTCTCCTTTTTCATTTCTGATTTTATTGATTTGAGTCCTCTCCCTCTTTTTCTTGATGAGTCTGGCTAATGGCTTATCAATTTTGTTTTTCTTCTCAAAGAACCAGCTTTTAGTTTTATTGATCTTTGCTATTGTTTTCTTTATTTCTATTTCATTTACTTCTGCTCTGATCTTTATGATTTCTTTCCTCCTGCTAACTTTGGGTTATGTTTGTTCTTCTTTCTCTAGTTCCTTTAGGTGTAAGCTTAGATTGTTTACTTGAGATTTTTCTTGTTTCTTGAGATAGGCTTGTATAGCTATAAACTTCCCTCTTAGAAGTGCTTTTGCTGCATCCCATAGGTTTTGGGTCGTCGTGTTTTCATTGTCATTTGTCTCTAGGTATTTTTTGATTTCCTCTCTGATTTCTTCAGTGATCTCTTGGTTATTTAGTAACGTATTGTTTAGCCTCCATGTGTTTGTCTGTTTTACGTTTTTTTCCCTGTAATTCATTTCTAATCTCATAGCGTTGTGGTCCGAAAAGATGCTTGATATGATTTCAATTTTCTTAAATTTACTGAGGCTTGATTTGTGACCCAACATGTGATCTATCCTGGAGAATGTTCCGTGTGCACTCGAGAAGAACGTGTAATCTGCTGTTTTTGGATGGAATGTCCTATATATATCAATTAAATCTAACTGGTCTATTGTGTCATTTAAAGCTTCTGTTTCCTTATTCATTTTCATTTTGGATGATCTGTCCATTGGTGTAAGTGAGGTGTTAAAGTCCCCCACTATGATTGTGTTACTGTCGATTTCCTCTTTTATAGCTGTTAGCAGTTGCCTTATGTATTGAGGTGCTCCTATGTTGGGTGCATATATATTTATAATTGTTATATCTTCTTCTTGGATTGATCCCTTGATCATTATGTAGTGTCCTTCCTTGTCTCTTGTAACATTCTTTATTTTAAAGTCTATTTTATCTGATATGAGTATAGCTACTCCAGCTTTCTTTTGATTTCCATTTGCATGGAATATCTTTTCCCATCCCCTCACTTTCAGTCTGTATGTGTCCCTAGGTCTAAAGTGGGTCTCTTGTAGACAGCATATATATGGGTCTTGTTATTGTATCCATTCAGCCAGTCTATGTCTTTTGGTTGGGGCATTTAATCCATTCACGTTTAAGGTAATTATCGATATGTATGTTCCTATTACCATTTTCTTAATTGGTTTGGTTTTTTTTTTAATTTTTTTTTATTTTTTAAACATCTTTATTGAAGTATAATTGCTTCACAATGGTGTGTTAGTTTCTGCTTTATATCAAAGTGAATCAGCTATACATATACATATATCCCCATATCTCCTCCCTCTCGCATCTCCCTCCCTCCCACCCTCCCCATCCCATCCCCCCAGGTGGTCACAAAGCACCGAGCTGATCTCCCTGTGCTATGTGGCTGCTTCCCACTAGCTCTCTATTTTACATTTGGTAGTGTATATATGTCCATGACACTCTCTCACCCTGTCACATCTCAACTCTCCCCCTCCCCATATCCTCAAGTCCATTCTCTAGTAGGTCTGTGTCTTTATTCCCGTCTTGCCACTAGGTCCTTCATGACCTATTTTTCCCCTTAGATTCCATATATATGTGTTAGCATATTGTATTTGTTTTTCTTTCTGACTTACTTCACTCTGTATGACAGACTCTAACTCCATCCACCTCATTACAAATACCTCCATTTCATTTCTTTTTATGGCTGAATAATATTCCATTGTATATATGTGCCACATCTTCTTTATCCATTCATCCAATGATGGACACTTAGGTTGCTTCCATGTCCTGGCTATTGTAAATAGAGCTGCAATGAACATTTTGGTACATGACTCTTTTTGAATTATGGTTTTCTCAGGGTATATGCCCAGTAGTGGGATTGCTGGGTCGTATGGTAGTTCTATTTCTAGTTTTTTAAGGAACCTCCATACTGTTCTCCATAGTGGCTGTATAAATTTACATTCCCACCAACAGTGCAAGAGGGTTCCCTTTTCTCCACACCCTCTCCAGCATTTATTGTTTGTAGATTTTTTGATGATGGCCATTCTGACCGATGTGAGGTGATATCTCATTGTAGTTTTGATTTTCATTTCTCTAATGATTAGTGATGTTGAGCATTCTTTCATGTGTGTGTTGGCAATCTGTATATCTTCTTTGGAGAAATGTCTCTTTAGATCTTCTGCCCATTTTTGGATTGGGTTGTTTGTTTTTTTGATATTGAGCTGCCTGAGCTGCTTGTAAATTTTGAAGATTAATCCTTTGTCAGTTGCTTCATTTGCAAATATTTTCTCCCATTCTGAGGGTTGTCTTTTCATCTTGTTTATGGTTTCCTTTGCTGTGCAAAAGCTTTTAAGTTTTATTAGGTCCCTTTTGTTTGTTTTTGTTTTTATTTCCATTTCTCTATGAGGTGGGTCAAAAACGATCTTGCTGTGATTTATGTCATAGAGTGTTCTGCCTATGTTTTCCTCTAAGAGTTTTATAGTGTCTGGCCTTACTAAAGTTTTTTCTTTAATATTAAAAAAATAAATGGGTAAAAACATTCTAATTTAGAAAAAACTGAAAATAAAGTGAGAATAACAATGAGACGGGCACTGACAGATACAAATAGACTGAAAAGTCAACGAAATATTCCATAAAGTTCATTACCAGCCATGAATGTTCTTGAAAATTTTGAGTATGATTGATATGGTATTTCATATTAGTGAGGAAAGGAAAGCTTATTCAACAAATGTTTCCAGGAAAATTTCTTGACTATTACCTCATCACATGGAATAAGCAAAATTTATTAAAATAATTCAATATTACCTTTCACACCACAAAAGAGCTAGAAGAAAATAGAAATCATTATGTACCTAATATCTTCTGTGTGTGTAAAGAATATCTAAACAAATGATTAAAGAAGAAATGATAAATAAAATTACTTATAAATTTGATCCCTCATATTTTTGTATTTAAGTTTAGGGATAAAAGTCAGGGATTTAAATTGTCATTTTAAAAGGAATGGATACAACCCTTTGTTCACATGCTATGTTACTCACACCCTGGACTGAACAACTGCCCTCTGCACTGTTCATTCTTCTCAGTAACCTCAACAACTTCTAACTCCTGGGAGGCAGCAGTGTGCTGGTTAAAAGTATGGACTTTAGTATCAGACACAACTGGGTTTTGGTCTTGACTTTGCCCCTAATGGCACTAAAATCCTCTGATTTTCAATCTCCCTGTATGACTTGCAGGGGGTAAAAGTCTATCATCTGAGGTTTTTCTTGTATTGGTGGTTGGAGCTTGGAAGAGATAATGCTCCTCTCTGCTCCTGGTTCACGTTAAGTGCTCCACAAATGTTACTACCTCATGACTCTGCATAATTGAGACCTATATCCTGAACTCTAGATTCACATTCCAACTATATAATATGCATTGTTTCTACTTGGATAGCCTATATTTACTTCAATTCTTGAAAAGTCCTAAGAGGGGATTTGAATAAAAAAGAGGTCTACCTTTGCTCTTCCATAGAAAATTCAATATTATTAAGTATTGATACTGTCTAAATTCCTCATTAACATTTAATAGCTTCGCACTTTCACAGAAGCATTGAACTCCCTTGTCTGATCTAACTTTGTACAAGTTAGATCCAATTTTTCTGCTCTCTCTGGCACGCTTTGCTCCAGTTGCACTGAATTACCTTTCCCCTACATACCCCTAATCCTTTCTTCCATTTGTATCTTTCCTCAGATTGTTCCCTCAGTCTGGAATTTGCCTCTCCCATTGCCACATGTTTAGAGCTTGTCCACCTTCCAAAGCAGTTACCACCTGTTACCTCTCTCACAAAACCATGCCCCCTGACTCCTACAGATTTAGCAATGCTTTCAAATCCCAAAGCACATAATTTTCTCTCTCACTTATAAATTTTCATCCTAATTCTTCCTTGCATTGCTGTTATTAAAGGTGATCAAATAGTTAACAAGGGGTATGGCACAGTCTCCAACCAATGCCGTTGCTCAATGACTGTACACACTAGTTAAGCATGCATGCCTACCGGTTGATGATGAGACAGGACCACACTAGATCGTAAGCTCCCTCAGATCCGCGTATATATTAAATTGACCTCTGTAGCATCCAAATTTTTAACACGTCTTGCACATAATAGACTTACTCATATTGACCATTAAGCAACTTAAAGAATATAAAAAAGAAAATGATGTATCAGTCAAATTAGGGCAACAAGCTCACAAACAACTAAACATATTCAGTCGATGGAAAACAATTTTACAATATAATGTGCACGGTGGTTGGTTTTTGAAAACAATATGTGTAGGACAAATAATCAAATGACACAAAAGAATCCACTAATCACATTGTTTTTGACAATATCCTGACCTCAAAATTGAGGTAAAAATCAGATAACATCACAATTCCTTCTTAATTTTAACAACACATCTACAATATAAATAGGTTGTCAATCAATTTTATCTATTGCCAGCTTTAGTAAAACGGAACAAAATACACATACTTTTTAATTTAAAAATTAACTCCTTGAAAGATCATTCTTGACCTCGGTAAAATGAAGAGAATTAGGAAACTACCAAAATGATAAAAGGGGAAGTGATAGAAGACACAAAAAAGGCATTACGTATTTCATTTGAAAGTTCCTTGGTTTAATTAGAAACAGAGCCTGAAGAAATGGGAATGTCTGGGGTCGTCATGAATTTTTCTTCAGGAACAAGAGTGTTAACTATCATCTGAGTTGTGGGAAATCTGCTGGGAGCTCCTGGAGGCCAAGGATTATGTCACATTCCAAACTGCATCCCCAGTGCTAATCCTAGTTCCGTTAGCCACAGCATTTGCTGAGGGACTCTCTGGATGCCCTAGTAACAGTTGCTATTCTGTTCTAGTTGGGGGGTCTTCCAGAATGGTTTTGTATTTTTGCCTTTGCAAGCTAATTTTTAAACAACCCAGTTGGACAGGGAAATGAGGAAATTAAATGAGTATTTTACATAGACCACTTGGATATTCCAATCTACAACCTCCTAGAGAGATAACTATCATTTACTCCATTTTCTTTTCCCTATTTAAAAAGAGAAAATACTTGGAGAAAATACTTTTAAAAACCTTTTTTGTGTATTTATCAAAACAAGACAACAAGATAGAGGACTCCAATCCTGGGACCTAGATTTTTCTTGGTTTAATTCAGGAAGTCATTTCTGTTGTACACTTGCTTCATGGACTTTGCAAAATATGTCCATTCATCTAACAAGGATTCGAACTAATCACTGTTAGATCTATGTATGAAACATATACCTATATAAAATAGACTTGAGATGCCAGTTAAAATGAGATTGTTGTGGTTATTATAGATTTCCATTATTTCTACATAAATTGTTATGCTTTTTAAAAAAAAACCCACTTCCAATAATATATTAAGTCAAATCTTGTTCTCTACCCTAAACCCCTCCGCACCACATCTTTAGGTGATGTGTTTTCACACACTCAAGTATCTGAACACATGTGTGAGTAGACCTTAGCATATTTCTACAGTAGTAGAGGTTTATTTGTTCTGGCCCACTGAAAATTGAAATTGAGTAATTAAATTCAGGCTTCCAAAGATACTTAAGAGAATAAATGATGTATTCGGGTTTTTTATTCTTTAAGTGCACGCAGCCAGGCAAATTAAGCTTCATACAAAGTCACAATCCTAATGCCTGCTGCTAAAGCTTGTGAACACCTGGTTTAGAAGAAAAAATGGGTCAAGTCAGTCACTGTATGTAATATACATGGATGCCCACCAGCAAAGAATAACACAGTTAGAAATTTTAAAAATGTGGGAAAGAACCAGATCGTCTATTTTGAGGGTATTCGAAGTTTTTAAGGTAAACTGGGAAAACACTTGTCAGACTTGGAAAGTCTAATGGATTTGATCTAAATCTTTAAAGGAAGTGGTCTAGCTCTTCCAAGAAGTGCATATTTTGTCTTGATTAATATCACTCTTTTGGATGGGATTCAAATGGCTCTCTCTTATATCCACTTCTCATTTAATAGTAGTTACAATTTAAAGAACGTTAATCACGTGTCACACATGGTCCTTACTCGCTCTTTACATTGTGCACTTACTTAAACTGTGGGCATTCAAACATTCATTAGTAGAGACAGCCCACAAGACTATTATTATTTTCCACTACAACTTAGGTCAGAATTCCAGAACTTTTGATTGATCTTATATTCTGACCCACTGAATTAATCTCATGCTAGGATTAAAATTTATAAGTCACTGCTGTACAGGAGATGTATCATTGTTAGAGAAAATGATTAAGATGAAAGTAGATTTTTAAAAATCAGAACCCAGAATAAGTAGACTTGCTCAATAAGTAGAATAAGGACACAGCTATTTAGCATTAAAAAAAAAATCTCAACGTGCTCAACACAAAATTTCAGTCCCATAAAACATTACTTTTTGCATTCTGTACACTATAATTCCAAAACAAGAATAAAAATTTTTATGAAAACAGACTGTCTAAAGATGATTACTTAAAATCTATGATATGTGTCTGATTTAAAGTATGACTATCCTAGGGCATATCAATTTCACTTAGAGTGGACCGAGGTGTTCACAAAACAAAGTGCTTAAATGAATAATATGAAAGGTTCAAGATGAAGTGGAACATTGCCATATTTACAATTTCAAGAAAACTGTACTAATCTACAAAGAGACACTATTTTTCTGATGCTATGGTGAAGAATTAAAAGGAGGAAAATTCTGGTCAGGAAACTATATATTATGTTTAAAAACAAATTGAACTAACTGTTTTGTCTGTTCTTTGTTTTCCCAGGAATTGGCTGTTTTTGTTGACTGACAACAAAAGGAAGTGAAAGCAATCCTCTGGATCACTCAAAACAGACAAAATTTACATCATACATATATCTCAAGTCCAACACAAGGTTGAGTCCATATTTCTATGGGGACAAAACAAAATCTTACACTTTAAATTGGTATCTTCTTCTTACCTGTTTAGAACAAATAAATTTCTGCCTGATTCAATAATTTTCTCCCCAACCTCTGCCTATATATTCTTCTTAATGTAAAATTGTTTGTAAAGGTTTTTTCTTTTTTAATATCTTTATTGGAATATAATTGCTTTACAACGGTGTGTTAGTTTCTGCTGTACAACAAAGTGAATCAGCTATATGTATACATATATCCCCATATCCCCTCCCTCGTGAGCCTCCCTCCCACCCTTCTTATCCCACCCCTCTAGGTGGACACAAAGCACCAACCTGATCTCCCTGTGCTATGCACCAAGCTGATCTCCCTGTGCTATGCAGCAGCTTCCCACTAGCCATCCATTTTAAATCTGGTAGTGTATATATGTCAGTGCTACTCTCTCACTTTGTCCCAGCTTCCCCTTCCCCCACCCCCGTGTCCTCAAGTCCGTCCTCTACGTCTGCATCTTTATTCCTGCCCTGCCACTAGGTTCATCAGTACCTTTTTTTAGATTCCATATATATGCTTTGTCATATGGTATTTGTTTTTATCTTTCTGACTTGCTTCACTCTGTATGACAGACTCTAGGTCCATCCACCTCATTACAAATAACTCAGTTTTGTTCCTTTTTATGGCTGAGTAATATTGCATTGTATATATGTGCCACATCTTCTTTATCACACTTGTAATAAATGTTTAACATTTACTCTTCTCGCTAGATTGTAAGCTCCATGAGGGCAGTCTGTCTTAATCATTGTATGTAGCACAGTACTTGGCACATAGTATTTGCTCAGTAAATATTGTTGTCTGGCCATAGTTTAAAAGAAAACTATGTTGAAATATTATTTTAGATTTCTTTTTAAAATTTACTAACGATATGAAAATTTTATTACATGAAGAGCATAGTGAACAGGTCTTAATGAAATGATTTATAAAATGAATCTATACCAAGTGTTTTGTCTCCTTATTTAGCTATTTCCTTTGATATGATCAGCACCAATTTATTTTGTGTTTTTGTTATACTATTTCAAAGGAGGGGACTTTCTAGTGCATTAATTGTAAGTGTACACACTACACCCTGTGAAAAATAATACAGAAAAGCAAAGAAAGGTGTAAATGAAAAATAATTTTTTCATAGATTTTGCAGACTCGACTAAATAAATGGAGAAATTTTGTGTTCCTTTTTAAAGCTCCTACAAGTATAATGTATATTTACTTGGTATCTAAGTAAAATTTCTTCACTTGGGACTTGAATCATCACAGTACTTCACATAGTACTTCTTTGTTTGTTGTTAGACATGGATGCTTTCTGATTCTGGCACGTGGCTAGGCCTAACGGAGATACCCGTCTCTGTGGTATGCTACTGTTCACGTGGGGGCAGGGACCCTGCTGCAGCCAGGTCACTGCTAGCCCACTGGCAGCCTCTCTGAGGCCAGAATATCCCTGTAGCTGGTCCAGGGTATACCTGCTGGATTTTGAAGTACAACTTTCCTATAAAGGTTTAATATTTATTGCAGTTTTCTTTTTCATATTATTAGCAATCTCTTATGTATCTCTTATAGAACTACTCACAACTTCACATAAATGTGTTACTTGTAAATTTGCTTATTGTCAAAATGTCATAAGTAACTCAGTCAAAAATAATTTGTCCAAAATATTGCTGCCAAAAGGGCATGACTCACATTACATTACATATTCCATATGGTTCCCATCCTCAACTCCCAACCCTCTGCTCAGTAACTAATCTGAGATTAACTGTTGAAAAGGGTCAGTTCACTAAAATATAAACACATTGACTCATAAGTTTAAATAAAATATAAAGTAGCCTACGACTGGCTTCTTCTTGGAAAACAAGCATGTTTTGTGTGGGACTGATAGGAAATAAGAAGGCAACATTAGGATGAACAATTTCTATTCTTTTCAAATGTTAACATCTATACTAAAATAATTTTATTTATAAACTTTAATGTTAAGAGAAAGATGAAGTTAAGTAGCTAAAACTTTTGGGAAAAAGCGCCCATGAATTGCTTCTCTGTATACATGAAGTATAGAGTCAGGTGAAAATCAATGGCCATTACTTTAATATAAGATTATATTGTTTATTCATTCACTTAAACATTCTTGAAGCAACTTTATGGGCAAGGCTTTCTGCTAAGTGCTGGGACACCAAGATGAATAAATCATAGCTCTGGCCTGAGAGTTGTTCAGCCTTATGAAGGAGACAGGCATAGAAATGGGTAAATTTAAGTCAAAGAACAATGATAACACAATATGAAAATTATGGTATAAATAGACACAGATTTTGTGAGTGATAGAAAAGTATAGGAGGAGAAAGAGGAAATATTGAATTCAGGGCATATGTAGTTTGATGCATCTATGGAATTTCCAGGTAAAGTACTGTACCAGCCCTATGCCTGTGTGCCCTTGGACGCATCTTTGGTCTTTCTCTGCCCTGCTTTCAGAAGAGCTGCTCCCTAGCATGTTTTCCAGGCTCCCCTGTTAGTTGGCTTCCAGCTGATTTGATCAGGCCCTGGCAGAGACTGGAGAAGGGGAGGAAGGGAGAAACTGGGATATTTCTCCCCATCCTTGTCTATCTCAGTATACATTTCTATCTTTTGTTGTATCTCTTCCTTACCTCCTGATCCCAGAAGACAGGCTTATCTTGGTTTCAGCTCTCCCTGTCCTCCAGCCTTTAGGGACAGTGGCTTTCTTCTGCTACCTCCCTACCCCCTGCTGGGTTTCTCAGCATCTTCCATGCGTATATAATAATTGCCAGCCATAAATGTCCTATTTTTTAAATACGTATATTTTTAATATGGTTTCTATTTTCTTGGTTGGGCACAAATGCCTGGTGGACATCTGAGTCTGAATTCCAGTGAGCGTGGATGGCAATCAACATATAGACAAGAGTTGATGAGTTTATGCAGAAGGAAGATGGGTAAAAGGAAAGGTGGATTGAGGATGGGACCGTGGGACCATGGCAACAAGTAGAGGAAGCACAGTCTTTGAATGAGTTCAAAGAAAAATTTTTAGTAGAACCAGAAATATGTGATATCTATTTAAGTCCACTATGAAACTTAAGCATCACTTAGACCCAGCATTTTTCAGATCAGGTTTCTAAAGATAGAAAGATCAGGTCACCAGTCAAGACAAGATTTGAACCTTAAATCTGGGTTTCCTATTTCCCCATCGAATGTCCATGTGGTACCATGCCATTAATCATTCTTTTTAATAGCGTGTGATTTGGCATCATTTTCCTGGATTCAATCACTTGCTCTTACCTTGTGTGATGTTTGCACTTCAGTTTCTTTTCATGTAAAACCAAGTACCTTCATAGGTAATTGTAAGAATTAAATGAGATAATATGTGAAAAGTACTTAGAATAGTGTTAAGTACTTAGAATAGTTAAAATTCTTGAGAGTGTAAGTCATGATGGATACCAGTGCTATCAGATCTTATCAAAACATTAGGAAAAAAATTTTTTAAACGAAGGATAAGTCATTGTGCACCTTAGAGATACTGATTATGTGTGGAAGAAAAGGATTTTTTATTTTTGCATTTTGTAATACATTTATAATCCTATTTAATAAAACAAAGTTTAATTTCAAATTAAGTTTTCACTTTAGAAGTTAGTTCAGTCATTATTTTTTCTATAAAAAGATTTTTACACCATTAGTTTCTTCTTAGTTTCACATTTTTAAGGCTTGCCATTGACTTAAATGAGGTGTCATGATTTTCTATTTGTATAATATTTTAAACAAAAACATTTTTTTAAATTTCAAGATATTTTTTCCCTGAGATAGTCTTCAAGTTTCGTTCTGTAATCCTCATTCTTCTTTCCCTTTAAAATTTGTAGTACCCCAAAGTGCTTAAATGTTAAATATGAATGTTAAATGAAGTAACAAAGTCATTCTAATTTAATAGATCATACAGATAATGGTGACTTATTTCCTAGTGCTTTTGGTATTAGTACTTAGAAATTAACATTCATATTAAAACAAAAACAAAGCAAACAGTATAGCATACAGATACAACCAAAATCCAGTGTATTGTAAACTGTAACTTACCTTCAGTGTCTGCTAGTCCTATGCCTACTCCTGGCTGTTTTATAGTCTCTTGCCCATTCTGCCCCATCTTTCCTCTGTTTAAAAAGGAAATAAAAGTTTATATATTCAATTATGATCCTAAATGCAAATGAGGAGTCCAAGTTTGAAAGAATAGAATGACATCATATATTCAGACCTGCAACAAATTACTTGAATGGCAAATGTTGTACAAACACAATAAATCACTCTATATCATGTTAATTTTAAAGTGGAAATTTGTTTATCATTCCTGTTTAGTCCAAACATAGTATCTCAAAATTCAGTGTCTTATTCATGGGCTCATTTATCAGACATGACCATCATGAAATCTTCAAATTTTGTTTTAGAATTGTTTTTTTTTTTTTTCCTGCCATTTTTAACTCAAGAAGGAGAAGGGTTTTTATATCTTCACACTTTGTTATGATGAGTTGTATAGATCCTTTGGTGAGAAGGGTAATTTTGAATTGAATAATTTATAAATATAATATTGTAATTACATGGATTATTATTTCTTTCAGATCCTTCCTGTATTTTCAGCTGTGTGTAGCACATTGGCTTTTGAAGTCATACAGCTTGGTTTCTACTTCTGGCTTTGCTACTTTATGCTATACGTCATGTAAGGTAAATATTTTAATCTGGTGAAGACTATTTCTTCTTTTGTAATTTAAGGATAGTAACATGAGCTACCATTTTGTTATGGGAAAATCAATGGAAAATGTATGTAAGTGCTTAGCATAGTGTCTGAAACATCATAATATTCAATAAATATAAAGTACTAATAGGTAGATATGTACATAACAGCTTTAGAATTCAGCCAAAGGCTGCAAACCATTTTTAATTTCAGCCTTAAACTTCTTGGAAGGCCAAACAGATGAAGAATTCATTATACTCTGAGCACTGTGGTTCAGAATATTGATAATGTAAGAGCCAAAAGATTATAGGTCACTTCTTATTTCTTCAGAGAAAAAGCTACATGGCATACAAAAGATTTGGAAGTTGCCTTTATGTGTAGTTATATAAGATGTTCTAAAAAGATGGAATAAAAATGCTTAAGTGTTAAAAATGGTGCTTGAACAAAGGAATGTCTTAATACTACATTTTCTAGACAATAATTCAAACATAGCAGTATTTACTAACAATTCATTCTTACTCTCACAAAAATATTCAGTTTGCCCAACCAGCTGAAAATGTAACCATACTTATTTCTCAAGACTCCAATTAGATCTTACTTGAAAACTTCTCTAAAGATCCTCTCATCATTCTACTGAAATGGTTCTGCACATAATGAAAGAGGAACTGATGTAAATTCAAAAATCATTTTATCTTGAAAGCCATTACATTGTTCCAAGACGACAATTCTAGGTCAAAGTTTTAAACACAAATTTTTATTAAGTGATTATGTGAAGGATAAAGTGCATGAAGAAATGTTATAAATTATATATATAATTATATATAGTTTGCATCTGAATATATACAAAAAAGGCTTAAATTTGTATAATTACTTCAATGAGATTCAAGACAAAGTGTTGATAAATTAAAAAAATTAACTTTGTCTGCCAGGATTAGACATGGAGTAAGCTTAATAACTTAGTAGCAATCTCACCTTTAGCAGTATACTATACAAGCAGAGCAGGCCAAAACACATCTTGTTACTGAGCCAAACTCAATTGAAAGTGAGGATCATTTTAGTAGTGCTAATCGAGTAGATGAGAGTACTGAAAAATTACTATCCTATACTTTGCCAAACTTTAACAAAATAAGTACAATTTTTAGTAATTGTAATAAAAATTTTTTTTGATAATTTTTATTTGATCTTGAGGCCTACATTTCATATTTTAATGATGCTATTCAGCTGCAGTATTTGCTTCTAATGAAAACTGATTTTAACATTTGGTATTTAGCCAAAATGTGTATTAGGTGCATTTCTAAGATTATACAGAAAACTTGCAGCACTGTGAAGCTAAATGAAGTACAAAGGAAATGTAACTGTGGGTCATAAAGGATGCAATTTTTCTGAATTCCCAATAAATAATCTTCATCTCAGAACATTCTGACTGCACAGGTTATAATTTATCTTTGTTAAACAATCACCAAAAAATCTAGAAACAATAAATGCTGGAGAGGGTGTGGAGAAAAGAGAACACTCTTGCACTGTTGGTGGGAATGTAAATTGATACAACCACTATGGAGAACAGTATGGAGGTTCCTTAAAAAACTAAAAATAGAACTACCATATGACCCAGCAATCCCACTACTGGGCATATACCCTGAGAAAACCATAATTCAAAAAGAGTCATGTACCAAAATGTTCATTGCAGCTCTATTTACAATAGCCAGGACATGGAAGCAACCTAAGTGTCCATCATTGGATGAATGGATAAAGAAGATGTGGCACATATATACAATAGAATATTACTCAGCCATAAAAAGAAATGAAATGGAGGTATTTGTAATGAGGTGGATGGAGTTAGAGTCTGTCATACAGAGTGAAGTAAGTCAGAAAGAGAAAAACAAATACAGTATGCTAACACATATATATGGAATCTAAGGAAAAAAAAAAGGTCATGAAGAACCTAGTGGAAAGACGGGAATAAAGACACAGACCTACTAGAGAATGGACTTGAGGATATGGGGAGGAGGAGGGGTGAAATGTGACAGGGTGAGAGTGTCATGGACATATATACACTACCAAATGTAAAATAGATAGCTAGTGGGAAGCAGCCGCATAGCACAGGGAGATCAGCTCGGTGCTTTGTGACCACCTAGAGGGGTGGGATAGGGAGGGTGGGAGGGAGGGAGATGCAAGAGGGAAGAGATATGGGAACATATGTATATGTATAACTGATTCACTTTGTTATAAAGCAGAAACTAACACACCATTGTAAAGCAATTATACTCCAATGAAGATGTTTAAAAAAAAATCACCAAATAGTTATTGGACACTTATGCTAGCCCGAGCAAAACTGTGTTAGATACAAAGAGAGATAGAAAAGAACCACCAAATACTGCTTTTTACTTATATCCTATAATGCTTTAGAAAAGAGAATTTTCTTTGTGCTCATATGGGAAAAACAATAGCCTCCTATGCAGTTTTAAAAGCTTTTGATTTACAAGAGAAACAGGAAAATGGGAAAAAGCAAAATTGAAATGTGGTTTGTATGTAAAAAAGCCAATCTACTTCCACTTCAGACATTCAGATATTGAGGAAATAATGTATTTTATGTTCTGAAAGTTATAACTTTATCATCAGTGTTAGATTATATATTTTGAAAGGTACAGATAAATTGGAAGGATAGTAAGTGATGTGTGGTGCAAAACCTTTACAAATTTATATGATATTCACAGCTTGGAGAGAGAAGAATGTAATGAATTTGTAGAAATTCTCTTCAGTTAAATTGGATCATCAGAGTCTGCGGACTAATGAGATCACACTCCTTTTAGAAATAACTGCCAATAAAAAAAGAATTGATTAAATACAAATAACTCCATTGAATCCACAGCCTATGTCTCAAAAAAAATAGACAGATAATCCAATAATTAGTCAATTTAAGTAGGAAAAATGTAACCCGAAAATCACAAAATAAACACATTTTTCACCTTACAAATCCATTTTCCCCATTATTTTGCTTTTATAAACTTGAGCCAGTATCTAAATGTTAGAACTATTCTGGGGATCAAAAGGAAAGATTCATAAAAAACCATGATATTAAAACAAAGAGAAATAGAAGTTCCACTCCCAGGGATGGTTTCACTTAACAGAGAAAATGAAAAAGACCCTCTAACAAGGGCCCAGACCAGGGATCTTCAAACTCACTTTGCAAAGGGCCAGACAGTGAATGATCTGAATGGTGCCTGTTGTAATTATACAAGTCTGCCCCTAGAGCACAGACAACATTAGGCAACACATAAGCAAACTGGTGTGACCGTGTTCCAATAAAACTTAACACATGGACACTGAAATTACAAATTCATGTAATTATCATGTGTCACAAAATGCTATTCTTCTGGGTTTTTGGGAAACATTTAAAAATGCAAAAGCCATTTTTAGTTCTTCACAGACCTTACAAAACCAAGCAGCAGGATGGACTCACCCTGGGCTAGATCCTGGAGCTGCATGGCCCAATGGTGTTTTTGAAAACTTAGAAAACTAGTTACTGGAGAAAGTCAGGAAGTTTAGATTTTGATATTGGAATAGAGATAACATATTTATCTTTGATTTATCTTGGATGCTGCTAGATTTTGCCACCAATATGACTAAACCCATTCTAACACATTTTAAATACAGTCTGCTTTAGTTTTGCATTTTATTTGTAATATGATTTTCTCGAGGCTTAACATATTATAAATTAACTTTACTCCAAGAGTATCTATTTGGGGACCTGTATGTACTGCTTGTTATCTGTTCTAGAAAAGATGGATCCACTTCAAAATCTTCTATTTTAATGGTAGAGGAATTTATAGTTGAAAAGTCTATATGAGCAGCCCAATGTGTTATTTCAAATGTGATATATGAGTTCTTTAAATATGTTTAAATATCTCCTGATTCAAAATCAATTAATCTATGCATTATGCGATTAAAGCATCCATGTATTACTGCTGCTGAACTTGATTCAGGCATAGCTAAGTTATTATTAGTTTAGCAGTTTTTCTATTAAATACAGAATGCACTGATTAAGTAGTCCTGGTGGTGACCAGCATTCATGCTTAGAATTCACTAAATTAATCCAATCTTTCCTGAACAGTCTATTTTTTACATAGGCATAAACAGTTGAAGTGCTTCAGGGACACTGACTCAGACTTGGATAATTCTCTAGTTATTTCCTTTTCAATGTTAAGAAAAGCTTACTCATGACCCTATTAACTTTCCAGTGGGGAAAAAAAAAAACAAACCACCACTTACATCCTTGGAATAGGAAATAGATTAGTGTCCCCTGCAGTGCTGCTGCTTCCTCCACTGTCCACGCTATACCCACTGCCAAAGCTGCTGCCCGAGGAGCCAGTGGACACGGAGCTTTCTGCAGGCTGGTGATTGGTGGGCTTGGCTGCATGGTGTGGGAAGAGTCAACACCACAGTCAATCAGTGGACCTCCCATTGATCTCTGAATGCATACTTATATATTTTCTTCATTTACGTGTGTAAAGAAACAGCTCTAGCAAGAACTCCACATCTCTTAACCTGCCTTTCATTTTCTTTTCCTTAATCAGTAACTCTCGGTGGCAACACTAAAGCCCTTGATTGTTTTTGTTGGATATAAAAGAAAAAAAAAATTAACTTCTAGGAATTAACCATCAGATTTTTAGACTGAGTTAAATAGTATTATTATTACTTGTGATTTCTTTATACAGTATTGCAATAATGATATGGCAAACAAATAAGAATTGTGGCTATTTCATGGAGAAAGGAATTTAGGAAGACTTGGGTAGATAGAAATGACAGGATATGTGAAAATTGCTTAATTATTTCCCATATTAATAACCAGTAATTTGTTTTTCTCCTGAGAAATGAAGATGCAAAATAGAATAGATAATTTCAGGAAAAGACTGAAAATCCTGGACTTGTTTGTATGTAGCTCTACCAACTACCTCCAGCAGGTTTTTAAATTTGAAGATATTTGTTTCCCCTTAGGCATGTCCTAGTTTATGACTGGGACTTGTTTTAAATAACCCATGAGTTTGATTTTTTGTATATAAGAATCCATATTCCCATAGAAGAGTTATGAATTTGTGTTATAAATTATGCAGTAAGAGAATGGTAATATTGTTAGCAGAGTTCTAGATTAGAGATTTGGGAGGAAATTCTGATGCAAAAGGAATGAAAAGAAAACAAGTGTAGGCGATTGGGATTGACATGTATACACTGATGTGTATAAAATTGATGACTAATAAGAACCTGCAGTATAAACAAACAAACAAAAAAAACAACTAATACTAAACTTTCTTTGGGTTATTTGTATGGAAATATGTTAATATAAATGTTTCAGACATTACATGAAATTTCTAAAAATCTTATATGTTCTGGTATAATGTTATAAATCATAATTCTAGTTATTACTTTAAAATGTATATCTCAGAAATAACTAAAAAAAAAAAAAAGAAGGCAAGTGTTTCCTCTTTTTTTGTGGGGGTGGAGATTCTCTAGGCAAATTTTTGAAATTGTCATTTGTCTTCTGACACATGGTCAGAGTTTAAGAGCATGAGCTCTGATCACACAGATCTGGTTTTGGATCCCAACTCCTGCTGAAGTTAACTCTAGGTGGTCTCAGTTTCCTCATTTGAAAATAATGGGGTCAGTAAAGCCCCCCTCATAAGACTGTGATTATGAGGAATGAGATAAAACAGGAACTCAGTAACTCACGCTTCTTTGTCTTGTGATTTAATTTGCTGTACCCCCAAGCTCTTCTTCAGGGCTTTATTGTCAAAGGCTGTTCCCCACTGAACAGCGCACCTAGTCCTGGACAATGAATTCACCTTGATTCTCTTCTAATTTCACATGTATTCTAGGCTGCAAAAGTACTTAAGAGTCTCTCTCCTCCATAAATACTCTCCTCTTGTTCACTCAGGAGTTTCTCAAGCAGTTGGATAGATCCACACAACTGGGTAAAGAGTTCATAATCATTTAATGATTCTAAATTATCAACATTTTTCTTAAGGAAATGTATAAAAACACAATGACAATCCGGTGGAGTTTTAACCAAAATATCCAAATAAAGTGAAAAGCATAGATACTGTGAGGGAAATCATCTGAGGGCAGGAAACTCTCCATCAGATTAGCCAGGATCAAGTCTTGCAAAGGCTTTAGCTTTTCGTCACTTCTTCCCTTCCATTTGTGAAGTAGCAGTTTCTCTAAAGCCACCAGAAATTTTCATACTATCTATTCCAGTGATAGTAGGATTCCTTTCCCAGAATAGAGAAGGAAGAAATGTTTGATAATTAGTCAGTTATATATCAGGTATCTATAAATTGGGAATAGCTATTTAGAAAAGGGTCTGGATCCTGTTAAATAGCCAGTCACCAGTGAATTAAGAGTAACTCATAGGACTAGATTTCCAGGAAAAGAATAATAGTCATAATGTTTGTTTAATATTTTCTTCAACTTATGTAGAAGAAACCCAGCTGACGTATGTAGTGTTAAAGACCTTTTAAAAGGATGTTAAAAAATGTAAAGGTAATATGACTGATATAAAATTATGAACATTATAAAGAAGATTAAACTGTATAACCAACCACATAATGAGTCAGGTAAGTCAACTGATTGTAAACAAGGAAAAGCTATCATACCTTTTGATTGTCATTATATAATCCAACCTACTAGATTGTTAATAATTTTTAGTATGATATTGAATGTAAAAATTTAATTTCATCAACTGGAAAATCTCAATATACTATTTTCAAAGACAAACCTTAATTAATAGACATTAATTTTAAAATCAATTTATCTTTACTAATTTAAAACTTTTTTTTAATCCCAGAGCAATCTCACAATATATCAAAATATCCACATTATAGAAATGATGTTTCTTATTTACATATCAAAATATCCAATCTTTTCTTTTGCAAACTTTGATTTTACCTGATGCAATTTCTAGTTGTATTCCTCTTCTGGGAAATTTGAGAAATGTGAACAGAACGTAAAACAATATAGTAATAGAAAAGGAACAAGGATTGAAATAAATTTAAGGAAAGCCAGTTTTGTCATACTGCCTACGTGAATAGAAATTTCATTTGGAAAACCTGTACAAGTGTTGTCAATATTTTAAATGCAAACAAGTAATAGTTTATAAGAAATATTACAAGAAAGAAAACTAAATAAGGAACATATACATATTTCAGAATAAGTCTAAGTCTACCTTAACATCTTTGCAAAACAAAATTACATGTAATGTTGAATCTAAAGAAATTTTGGGCGGTTAGGTGAATAATTCAAATGAGTCTAGATATTTGGCATTATCTCAAAACATCTGGTGCATGACTGAATTTTTTTATACTTAACCTGGTATGTAAACGTAGAGATAGATAGCCTGACATTTAGTTAGTTTCTGAAAATGACTTAAACTAAAATGCAGAGTGGATCTTCCCTGTACAGTGCTATATATACATAGCATAAAATGAAGTTAAAAATACAGAAATGCTGAGGTTTTGATAAGCTGGTGCTAAGAGTGGAAATATTTTAAAAGACCTTTTTCAGTTACTTGAAACAACATGTCTATTTGCTAATTTCTTTTAATTGAATCAGACCCCACATAAGAAACCATCAACTCAATTAAACTGAACTAAATCTATATTACTGCAAACTTCTTAATGAATAAAGTCCTTTTAGGATTTAATATTGGAGGGCAGATCGTATGCAATTTCAAGACATCTCATGATTTCAGTCAAATTCTTTAGTTTGCCTCTCGAAGTCCTTTATCATCTGCTCCTTTCCATATGTATCTCCCATAATTTTCCTTTGTATACCCTTCATTGAAGCCCATTCAGACCACTCACTCTGAATCCCTATGGTTTGGCTTTTTATCTCCTGAGCTCTAGCCAAGCCTCTTCTTTCCAGTTTTGTTATACCCTCCTCTGACCCTGTCACTTTCTCACATCTAAATTACACTCATCCGGAAAGGCTCAGCTCAGATAGAACCTGCTTCATACATTTTCCTCATCTTTACAATCAGAAGTGAACTTCTATACCTAGACTCTCACAGCACATAATTTTTGTCTTTTATGGCAATTGTCACTTTCTATCTTTAATTGTAGTTGTTACATTCATGTGGCTATTGGAAACAGAACCTACCTATGTTTGCTCCATGGTAGCCTTCTTAAAAACTTAATCCTGCATAAAAAAAAAAAAAAAAAAGCTTAATCCTGGGACTATGCTTAAGCAATATTTAATAAATTGATAGTAAAATTATAATAATGATAACATATTAATAATTCTTTCCTTTAACCGAACAACTTAAAACATCTGACTGACTTAGTAGATTTTTCATTTTTTTTTTTTTAAGAAATTCACGTTCTTTTATTTATTTATTTATTTTTTTATGACTGTGTTGAGTCTTCGTTTCTGTGCGAGGGCTGTCTCCAGTTGCGGCAAGTGGGGACCACTCCTCATCGCGGTGCGCGGGCCTCTCACCATCGCGGCCTCTTTTGTTGCGGAGCACAGGCTCCAGACGCGCAGGCTCAGTAATTGTGGCTCACGGGCCCAGTTGCTCCTTGGCATGTGGGATCTTCCCAGACCAGGGCTCGAACCCGTGTCCCCCGCATTGGCAGGCAGATTCTCAACCACTGCGCCACCAGGGAAGCCCGATTTTTCATTTTTAATCCAGTTCTGTTGATACAAATCAAAAAAATCTCATCAAAGACACCACAATATAGGTTTTTTTTAACCCCACGTTCTTTGTCAATGAAATTTTGGGTAACCTAGTTTTTTTTGGTAGCTTTTAAAATCAGAGATTCAACCTTAATCTGTCATACTGTATATAAAAATGTGATCACTCAACCATATGTTCTGTTATCCCAATTCCCTCAAAACTGGTTTGACTGAAAGAAATATTTAATGATAATACATGAAACATGGGAGAGCATAGACTTGTGAATTTAAAAAATTCATAACAGACCATGAATATTATATATATATTTCTAAATTGAAGTGACAAAATAATTTGTATGGTAACATTCCATGGGAGGCACTAGATGGTGCTAATACAGATACTTGTACGTAGGCCGATTGCACCTCTTGGTATACAGACAGGTGGTGAGCTCCAGTTTATATTTCAGTGTAATGTCTCTCTTTCTATGTTCTTGTAGAAAATATTATTTTAAAACATTAAAACTAAATATGACTTCCCATAATTTTATGATTTCAAAATTAACAATTAAAAAATATTCTATCTGCTTTATTTTTCCAAATCTTGAAATCAGAATTTCAGAAATCATGTATTATACACCTGTGTATTACATATGAAAATATTTATTTTACATTAGAATTGAGATTTATTTAATAATGAAAAACATTTTTGGAGCCATTTTCTTAAAGAGTTACATTTTGGGGGGCCTACTTTCTTTTTGAATTTTTATTTGTACTATTAAGTACCAACTAGAAAAAAGAATGTATCATATAAATATGTGATGGAAGAAGTCCACTCCTATAGAGAGGGTCCCTATACGCTAGAATAATAAATACTAGCGTGTTGAATCATTTTGTGACTCAGTTATTGAGGGGGCATTTCAGGTAAACAAATTTTATTTTCTGTGAGGCAATTCAATCTGTTTTAAATTATTCTTTGACCTCTTCATTTTCTGCGGCTGCTAGGTGGTTAGAAAACATTTTGTTTTATTACTCCTCTGTGGCTAACCTTAATTAAACCTGGTAGTGTCTCTTTGACTGCACATCTGTCTTCAATTAGTTTGCTCTGTTGATTTTTCCCCTCTACTATATATACATACTTAAAAAATGCAGAACTATCACTGTGCCTACCACACGATGGCAGCACCATGCGCAAAGTCTCGGACCAGAATTGTAGATGATTTTATAATTGTGGAATCATGGAAATTAAAAGCTGGTAAGGACTCTAAAGATAACCTGTTCCAGAACCATCATCTTGCTTATAGAAAAACTAAGCCCTGGAAAGTTTAAGTGACTTGTTCCAGGTCACAAATCAAAACTAAAAAGTGCTCATCCACTTTTCTATCATATTGAATTGTCTCAAATTAAGAGAGGTTGCCTACCTTAGAATTCAGTGCTTGGAATGTATGAAGCCTCACTTCCATTGGTTTTATATCTTCGGTCTAGCTCAAAGGTATTTCCAAATATTTCAGGAGTAATTTATTATGTAGGTAACCTGTAATTTTCCAAATTACTTGGTTGATGCAGTATTATTATTATCTTCATAGATACAATGTATAGGATTTTAGGATCGACTGCTTGAAATTAAGAGAAATCAATCAATAATTCTTTTGTTTATTCCAATAGTATAATGATGGAACTGAAATAACTACCTGGCTATTTTAGAAATTATATACTTATAGCATGCTTTTTTTTTTTGGTTCTTTAGCTAGTGTAACTTTAATTTAGCTGGTATTAACTTTAGTGACCTTTTCTACTTTATCTTCTCTACCTTTCACTCTTTCTATTTATCTATCTATCTACCTTTTATTACTGCTGTTGTTTTAGTTGTTATATTTACTAAAGAGATTTTGCAGTCTTATCTCATTTGTTGATTGGATTTGGATGTAGCCCTGAAAAATGTCAACTTTTAGTTTCCACTGTTCCCAACACTGTTGGTAGGTTTCCCCTTGAATTATGTGCAATAACATTTTTAGGTTTTCTACTATCATCCAGGGGTATTAAGAAGGAGTGTTGCATCTTACAAGGACTTTAGAAATTTAATATACTTTTTTTCTGAATTTACTTCAGTATATTCATTATCCAATTTGGAAAAATTTAAAGGAAGACACTAGAAAAATGGCATAGGTAGCTTCAATACAACTATTTGTAGGAGTGTTCACATACCTACAAATTACAAGTTTTCACAAATAAAAGTATTTAAAATAGACAACTCTGATTTCTACAATATATCAGTCATTTGTAAACCCTTGGGTGGGGTCAGTGAAAGGAAGGATGTCACTGAAATATTTTTTAAATGAAAAATTATTGGTGATTATATTACCTCTCTCCCAGGGTCATTGAGGATGAAATTAACACTAACACTGGGCTTGGTCACTCAGAAAAAATAATTATATATATCAGAAAGTTATAACAAACTTATAAAAATCAAAATATGTCCCTCAAGATATTCCATATTATTCACATAGTAGCTTCTTTCAGAGAGGGAGATGAAGATGTGATGCCTCTATTTTCTATGTCCTGGGAAAGGTGGTAAAGCTTTAAATCATGTTCACATTCTTCCCTCTCCATCCACATTGGCCTTACAACTGACTTTTTCAAGACATTTTAATAATCATTCAATCTTTTTTGATCTAATGCATCACCATTTTGCAGGTGTCTCCCATTCACTCCCTAGCTTTACGGATAATAGGATCAATGATCACTTTAGAGAACAAAAGTAATAGCATATAACTTCAATACAACATGTATTTGAAATGAGAGCAAAGTTAGTTTAGTAACATGGTAGAGAGGATTTTTTTCTTACATAAATACAATATGTGATGGCTCAGTGTACTATAGTTCTTGCATTTATGCTATAATGTTGCCTTTTAAGTGTGTCTTTCTTTCTAAAGGTGTTTTTGGTTCAGAACTTATTTTGGAAGAAGACACTTAAAATAAATACAGTTTAAGTGGGGACCAAAATTTCAGAGTAAATAATGGATAAAAGTTTGACTAAGACATCATAAAGAAAGTAAATTCATTTTATCTTTAATAAGTTTAGTTTGTAATTCCAGCTATGTCCAAATAAATAGAATGAACAAAGAGTTTATCAAGGACCAAGTTTTGGTTTTGTGCTAAAAAAATGCTAACACAATTAAGATCTTTACCTTTAAATAACACAATAAAGATCTTTACCTTTAAAAGATTAATAGTAAGGAGAATCATATTTGAAAGAAAAAATATTCAAGATCTACATCAATTTTTCAAGGGCAACTCAATTTTTCAATATTTATTTCATTCTCCTTTGAAACTGAAATATTCTCTCTCACAGTTTGCTTGCAAAACAAGCGGTCCTGTTTGAGTGAAAGTAATTATAAAAATAGTTTTGAAAAGTGTTCTTACATAATCCTGAAAACTGATCACTTAGATCATGAATACTAAGATAACAAGGATGTTATCTTTAAACGGAATCCAAATAATTTGATTTATATAAAAATCCTGCCCAGAGGAGACATTTCCAGTGTAAACAAATACAAATTAATAATAGCATACTGATTTACATGGCTAATGCTACAACAAACACTGAGTATTATTTTTCATATCATTCAAATGTAGTCAATGGCAATAAAGTAAAGAGGAATTTGGACAATTATTTGGTAAACACAGTCCAGTCCCATGGAATCCAACATCTCTAATTAATTTCATTAATATTCCTACCTTCTCCAAATTGATCATTTTCAAACACTTTCTCTCCTCCTATACTTGGTTATATCCTAGTGAACTGTAAAGATAATGAGAGAGAACCAGACCAGAACAAATAACAAAATAATTCTATTTTCAGATATTTCTAAACATGATGGTGTCTGTGCATATAAACTTAAGTCAATGACTAATTGCAATGTTCTACTTCAATTTCAGTTGATGACAGACAAAACTCATGCTTTTGTCATTCTTCAAATTTTTCCTACATATCTTTAATCGGTTATTTGATAAATATTACTAGGATGGGAGATTTATGGGGACAGTGATTTTTGTCTATTGTGTCCACTGCAGAATCACTAACACTTTGAAGAGTTTCTGAAACATACTATTCATTAAAAAAAATGTGTGTATGAATGTGAATAAATGATGAGCAACTAATATGGGTAATTCAGATAATATTTTCTGTAAATGATAAATACATATTTTCAGAATTCCCTTTTTAGCTTTAATTATTTAAAAACACAATAAATTATATGTTTGAAATTAAGGATCAAGGATTAGGTAAGAGGTAAGAAACTTAACGTCTCCTCAAATTTGAATCAAAGTGATGATCTTCAGTGTTTCTATTTTTATTTATGCCAACAATGAATTTTCAATGTATAGGACCACTAATATAGATAATACAATAGAAGATTAAAGAAACAAATAATTTATAAATGTTTTTCCAATAAATTTTATCACCAAAATAAGGACACAAATAAAGTGTATTCTACCTTTGTAATACTCCCTCTCATTCTACCTTAGGCTAGGAACAACTTGATTAAAGTTGATAGACAACTTACCAGTCAAACTGCAAATGTAAATAATGAATATGGGCATATAATCATAACTTAATCTAAATCATGTCCAATAAAATATTTAAAATAAGAATATAAAATGAAAAATCATTTGTCAATCTTAAATTATAAATTAACATTAAATAAGAAAAGAAAGTAGGGGTTCCAAAATGCAATACAAGATATAAAAGACATAGAAAATTTAGAAGCAAATATGATAATTATATCTTGTAAGAAATTTCTAATTATCCAACATCATTGACTATTGGAAAAATTATGATTGTGCCCAGGTATAGATCAGTGGCTCTTAAATATTTTGGTCTCAAGACCCCTTTTCCAGTCTTAAATATTGTTGAATTTCTTAAAGAACTTAGCTTTATGTGAGTTATATCTATCAATATTTATCATATTCAAAATTAAGAAACATTTGACATAAGCAGTTGACAAATACATATTCCATTAGCCATCAAAGCAATGATGTCATGACATCTCATGGAAATGTAGGAAAAGTCCACTGCACACTAAGGAAGGAATGAGAGTAAAAAAGGCAAATAACACCTTAAGAGTCTTAAGAGTCTTAAGAATTTTTTGACCTTATAGAGTCCTGAAAAGGTCTCTGGGACACCTAGGGATCAATGGACACACTTTGAGAATCACTGGTCTATGTCTACAGTGATGAAAATGAAGTATGAACTGTGAAAATGAAAAAAAAAAAAAGAAACAATTAGCACCAGCTTTTTTTGACAATCATCTTAAACCAGTATATACATGACAGTCATTCTATGGTGTCTTTTATTTTTTATTTTCTGCACTAAAAAAATCAAGTTCTAATGTCTTACTTGAAAAGATTTATTATTATCATCACCCTTTTAATTTCTCTAAGCTTCTTCAGAATTTGTTTCACTCAGAACTTTGCAACTCTAGAATTATAAGGTCTGAATTAAATATTATATGTATCATAAAAATTTGCTTGTCTCTTCTATTTTTGCCTAAAACCCCCCACAAAAAAACTGTATTACACAGAAATCCAGAGTAAATAATGAAATTTGGCAGGCATAAAACAATGCAAATTCTTCCCAAAACGGTGTTTCTCTACATTAAGTCTCTTCAATTTTCTTGTACAATAATAGTTGGATGGAGCCAAAGTAGTTATTTACTTTAAAAATGTCAGTAGCAATGAGAATGCTTTACAGTAAACTAAAAGTATATATAGAAAGTATATATATATATCCATACAGAAAGAAATTTGAATTGTGTAGTATAAAAATTACATTTTCTCTCTCTAGATTCCAACCTCATTTTACCTAAAGAGTCAGATAAAAATATAATGTGACCTGTATGTATAACTGAATCACTTTGCTGTATACCAGAAACTAACACAACATTGTAAATCAACTATACTTCAAAAATTTTTTTAAATAAAAATAAAAGCTATAAGATCTCTGAAAATAAAAATAATGTGACCTATAGAACTTAAAATAATGTGGATTTTAGTTTCAAATGTCTTAATGAGGAAAAGTAGATTTTGCTTCTGTGTTCTTTTAAGAATAAAGTAGAAGTAGAAATTTTATTCCATTGTCTTTCTTATGTTTAGAAATAGGGACGTGCCTCCTGACTTTTTCTTTTTTTTTATTGACCGCACTTTGAGGCTTGTGGGATCTTAGTTTCCCAACCAGGGATTGAACCCAGGCCCTTGGCAGTGAGAGTGTGGAGTCATAACCACTGGACCACCAGGGAATTCCTACCTCCTGATTTTCATCAAGCATTTTCTTCTTAAAAACTTATCTGTTCTTGTTTGATTTGTAATATTAATATTTTGATTAGTTTCTGTTCAAATGATCATTTAATTAATTTTATCTTTCAGTATTTTAAAACACATTGAGGTATAAAGCTATGGTTCTATCTACATTATTTCTCTTTATACATCTGAAAACCATAATACCCCAATCAAAATATTGCTGAAATGTTTTCATTTGAAATCCGAAAGTTTTTTTTGTCACCTCAGTGATTAAAATATATATTTACAGACTCAACAAATAAAATAAAAAAGGCTATTTTTCACAGTCTGACTCATTATACATAAAGATTCCTTTCATCCTATCCCATCCCCATATGTCCCCCTCCCTCCCAAAGATTATCTTGCACAACAGAGAATGGGTGAAATATAATGATTTTACATAATGTAGCACATTCGGATGAAAAGTGGGGAAAAAATCAAGTAATTCATGGATAGATATCTGGAATTAGGCAACGTTGTTAAGTAGCTACCTATTATATTAGCCTTTGGCATTCCTCCACCTCTCCCCAGGTGGCATTTCACCCAGTTCCAGGATCCTTCCTACCCAGGTGATAACGTTCCCAGCCCCAAGCTCAGATTGTACCCTCTGTCCATGGTCCCGCACTGTGTCCCCATCACCCTTCTCATGCTCCATGCTTCTCATTTCTTTCCTCCATCAGCATTTACTTGCCTGTCTCATTTGCTCTGGGTCCTGCTCTCTGCTGGTAATTTGGTAAATTAACTTTTTGAAAATAAATTTGTTTAAACCTAAAATAAAATAATTTGCAATCAAAAAAGTAAGTTGAACTTTGTTAAAGACATGTCATAAATAGCATTTAAGGGACTTTGACATATTAAAAATTAGGCCTTTCTCTTCTCGGATCATGTATTAATAGTCCCGCTCAATCATATAGGCCCATAGTTAGATCACGTGACAAAGGCACAGCAATACTGAAGCCAAGTTTGATACTTAGATAGGCCAGTTGGTCTTGCTATTCATGTCAGATGAAATGAACATAGAAGTCCTCAGTATGAACCAGTAATTCTTTACGTGGATGGCTTGACACACTCATGTCTACTACTAGAAAAGAACAAAACTATCCATTGATGATACGTCAGTGAATTCACCTTTGGGAAGGAAGGTGCATAAACAAGAGACAGTGTCATATGTTCAGAGCTATATATTTACTGTCTGTGCCTCTGCATGTGCAGCAGAGATATTTCTGGCAATGAATGTTAAATGACTATAGAAAGATTTGAAAATGCATAACTAATCTTTCTAAGAAAATATGGAAACTCTTAAAAAACCAAAACTTTAGAAGAATACTTTGATTTTCACAGACAACAAAGAAATACAACCCTTGCCCCCAGAGAAACAGGCAGAAAACTTTGAAAGCTGAAATCCAATTTGATTCTCTCAGATTTTTGCTGGCTATTTGCTGTGTTCACATCATTACAGTTTGTTTTCTTTTTATTTTAAACCATGCAAATTTTCAGTTTTAAAGCTTTTCTGTGCTGCCTTTCTTTTCTTTGCACAAACACACTGAAATGAGGAATGTTAAGTCTGTTTTTATTAACCTCTTACACACATTCCAGAAGACTTCACCTCCAAATGATCTCATTCTGATTTCTTTTCCTTTTGAACCCTCTCCTTTCCAGAAACAGAGAACACCAAATTCCTTCTGATCAAAAGTGACCATCTGCTTCCGGTCAGAAGAGAATGGACCACTGATCAGCTACTGCCTTTGTAACCAACACTTCTCTCCGCTCCCAGTGCCCGCCCTGTTTCCCAACCCAGCCACCCATACCACTTGCCCAAGACAGCAGCTCTCACAGAGAGATGGCTTAGTCAGAGTTCACCACGGCAATATGGATAGGAAACTCTTTGACAGGTGCCGCAAAGGAGCCTTGCGGAAAGTGGAGTTTCCAGCAGCGGTCTGTGGAAGTAGCTTCAGGGCCTTCTCCTAAAATTCAGCCACAACAAGGGACCTTCAGTCATAGTTCCTCACACAACTCAGTCAATGATTCATCTTCTTACTAACCTCTCCAAGCTCTCATCTTATTGCCCAGGGTACAGGGATAATTCTATCCATCCTGTATGAGTGTTTCTAAACTTAAAGCTTACCTAAAATCTCAGCACCAAACAAATACAGGTCAGGAATTTAAAAATGCCCTTAATATATATATATAAAATGTAATATATTCCATAGCAACTAAATTAATTTTCAAGGTTTTAAAAATACTTCAATTTGTTTTCGTTTGGGTATGGTTTTTAAAAACAACCTATTTTGAAACTCTTTTCCCTGGTTGGCGTTACCTTCTAAAACAGCCGGGCCTATATTCCACCAAACCAACTGGCTTGGAAAAAAACATTTCCAGGGATTTCTAAATACAAACGGAGAGTTGTTTAGGTATCAGGATGATCTGGCACAATCTGTCTAAATCCTTCCCTTCAGGTTTCCTAGCATGCAACTAAACCCTGGAGAGAGAAAAAGTTCCTCCTGGCTTACTCCATAATTCTTACCTGACCCATATTGTCTGCTACTTCAAGCAGAAATCTGCTGAAAAGCTCACCAAAAAAAAAAAAGAAAAAAGAAAAGCTCTTTAGGGACAATTTCATCACCCTTGATAGAAATGACTGCAGATGTACACACAGCCTCCTCTACAGAGCCTGCTTGCTGCTGCACTCGGCTTGTGCAGTGGGAGGGTTTTACTTCCCTGGTTTGTGGCAGCTTAATTATCAGCCTTCAGAAAAGAGGATCAAGTAGGTAGACCAAGTCTAAATTGTATTCCACCATAATTTCTAGCAACCTCTAATCATTTGTAAGGACTGGAGTGTAAACAGCAAATAAGTAAATGACAATTGTTTTTAGTGAAATCAGGAGAGTTTGATTTCAAAGGAGCCAATGTATTTAAAAAGCAAAGGCTTATTAGGTGCAGTCATAAACACGGGTTAGATTGCCGATTCTGACAATTTCCAGCTATGTGTTCTTCATCAGTCATGCTGCCACCCGCACACCCTGACTCTCTGATGGCTCACTCAGAAAACAGAAATGAAAATATCTGCAACGAATCCCTCATCCACTAGGTGTGACAAAATGAGAAAATGGGTGATGAAACACTTTGCACAATGTGAAGAACTATTCTAAATGTATGAGAATATCCATTAGAGCATTATTCAAAGAAAGGGAGTTAAATGCATTTTGCTGCAAATTTTAAGACCCACACCTAGGAAAACTCAGACAAAGTATCATAGAAATACTTAAATCATGATAATTAAAAATAGAGTGAAATAAGAGAAGCATTTGACTACTGTGACATTTACAATTATGAAATATTTGCAGTAAGAAAATGAAGTAAGAAATCAACTGAACTTATTTGATGGAAAAAAAGGTGAGAGGTGGAATTTTAAGTACTCTTGGACAGTACAGGAAGGCTAACTAGAAAAGGGAAACTGCTTTGGTGATAGTCTATAAACTGGGCTGAGTAAATGCATATTCACAATTATCTTAATATTTAAGCTGTTTCCTTAATTGCCTGCTAATTCAAGGAACATCACGGTGGTTTGCCCTTTGTACTGCCACATACATCCTCCATTGCTCCTAAATATCTGATTAGTTGGGACAAAAGCATATTAAATTTAAAAAATTTCTGAGAATACAGAGAAATGCAATAGGAAAGTACAAGTCTTAATTTTAGTTTTGTGGAAAGTACAGAATCATAGAATCAAGTGTTTTAGGGCTGGAAGGGACTTAAGGGGGCAAACACTACTACTGTTTTTTTTTAATCCTTTCTTTGATATATGTTTTTGAATTAAAATTAAATTTAAATTTGAATTACAATGAAGATAATTTTATATTCACCCTGGTTTGATCCCTGTCACTGGCAGTGAGTGGCATTCTTTCCTGGGGAAAATTCCACAAATTGTTGGTGTCAAGTTAGGGACAGATATTAACTTGCTTTCCTTCCTAACAAAGTCATGGAATCAAGTCTAGGTGCCTGTCCGGAGCAAGACTCATTGGATTTGTCTTCCTCTATCCAGAAAGCTGAGAAGATTGTGAAGTAGATCAGACGTGCAAGAAAGGAAGAGTGGAAGCATTGCCTAGAGTAGCCCAACCCCATTATTTATTTACATGTTTATGTAAGGTCTGGTACTTTTATTTGGTAATAATTCCCCATCTATCTTATGTTTCCGACATGAAACTTTGTCCTGCAACTCAATATTCTATCATTATAGCTCGCACTAGAAACGAAGCAGTAACTTTAAATTCTCTATTGCAAGGAATCAAATGAGAAAGCAAAAACTGACACACTCATTTTAAGCTGCATCATATAACAATGGCTCAGAACCCAGTGGTTTATGAATGAAATAAAGATACTTTATTTATTACACAGGCACTTGGATATTCACATGCCAACACATCTGATACACTTGACAACTACGGAAACATGAGTGGAAAAAACGTGTTCGTAGGATCAAGAAAGAACTTTCACCATGTAAAGGTGAATGAGTGCATTAACAATTTTTTCCTTTACTTTCTCTAAGAATTTCCAAAATCCACTGAATTTTTTTTTAAAGTTACACTTGAAAAACTGATCTACATTCCAACTGGTATGCTAACTCGAATTGTGAGCAGTTTAAACTTTTATCACAGTGCAACATATTTATAGTCATGCTTGAACAGATTAGGTCAGTAGCATGCGTTCCATTCTGCAATATGAATACTGTTAATCTATTTCCCAACAAAATCAAAAGATGCCCAGTGCATAGAAAAATACAAATCACTGTAGTCAATACATTATGGGACTGATCTTGGGACTTACCCAGTGATGATGAAGTCCTGAAATGCCATGCCCACAAAAGCACATTAAAAAGTGGATAAACATACTTTATCAGACAATCCCTAAAAATTAAAAGATGAGGGCTTTAAATTTGGGGGATGTTCTTGCTGTGTGCTTTGAATAGCGCCTTTCTGCTCACCTCCTTCTGGCTTGACTGGTCCATCAGACATCACCTTCCTGAGGGCTAGCTGGCTTTGGTCTTGGTTGCCATTAGCTGGTGGAGGCAGATTATCAGACTGAGTTCTTTGAATGGGGAGGACTCCTGCTATGCTGTGTCTGTGCTGCTTCCTGGCATGATTAGACTGACCGCTTTTATGTGCTGCTGTGGTACTGTGGGTGAAATGGAAACCCAGAGTATGTATCCTCAGATGGAACCAGCTTGAATGTTATTCATGCAAACAGAAGTGATCTTTTGCTCTATCGAAGTAAGTTGTGTTTTCAAATGCCAAAATGACACCACATGCACAGCACTAAAGGGGGTTAAAACTGGCTGTTTCTTTGGAAATGATGACTTTGGGAGATGGGGAGAACATTCATCTATCTCCGTTGTTTGGCTGATGCCTCTTGGAAGTAACAGTGCCCCTACATTTTTAAAGTCTCTGTACTCACTAAGTTCCTATATAATTCTATCAATTGAAATTACAGCAGTTAAGATGGGTGAATTGTTATGCTTTAATTGATATCTTGACTTCCAATGGTTAGAAAAAAGAATAACCCTATAAATTCTCTTGTATCATATACAAAGTGTGATCCAACAGAATGGACCCAACTGTGCTCCTTAATGAGGTAACATGGCCTCATTGAATATGCTTAGACATATATTAATACTACATACTTTTTTGAGAATATAAGAAACATTATTTTCTTTACAGATTTTTTTTTCCAAAAGACTAGAAAGTTTCTCACACGGAAAGCTTCATTATTTCACATGCATAATTTATTAAAAATTTTAAGCGTAAAATGGTTTTTCCATTTCCCCTAGGTTCTAGAACTTTACTGTTGGTTACATGACTCTTCTGCCTAAAATTTTTTAGTGTTTTTCAGAGGTGACACTCTCATTGCTAATCTGCTCAAAATGCTTATGTGTGCCTTTTTTTGGTGTAATGCCTGGAAATCTGGCAGCCACTTGTGCTTATAATTCCTGTATTCTAAAGGATATTTAAGTGCACACATAAAGGACACACAACATAGCTTTGCTTGCACACATCACAGACACAGCTACCAAATACTATGAGCCAGGTTGGATGGATGGTGGAGACAAAGGAGAAACAGCCAGTTTTATTTCGTTCTATGTAAATTAAAACAAAAAAGAACTAAATGAGAGAGAGCATATTTATGTATCGATACTGTTCCTACACAGACAAAGGGACAGAGAACAGAGGGAGCAGGGAATGCACAAAACAAAGCAAATGGGGAAGGACAGCAGGAAAGAAAGGCAACAGATGAACATTAAGCTGCCATGCTGAGGAATTTATTTGCGTCTATTACTTGGTTGAAGGCGGAGTTGTTGCACGACGGCTTTGGCAGCGGCTATAGCAAGCCCTTGCATCTTCCAGGTGGGTCTGAGTGACGTTGGTTTTGCTTTGACTGCGAGATGGTCCATGAGAGCAGAGATGGCCTTCGGATGAGGATTTCGAGCTACCGGGATTGCTATGGGATTTCTCAGTGGTGGGAAGCTGCATGTCTGGTTACAAAAGGGTAAAACATGAGTTAAAGTTGCTCCAGCGTTCCTCCTGTCAAGCTGGGTCTCACATAATTTGAAACCGTCCAAGATTTATGTTAATTCTGTTTCTTTTTTTGGCGCATTTATGCAACTGCTCACCATAAATGTGATTCAACATTTGGGAGACAATTTTTGGGAGGAAAGGCAAGAGGATGATAATCTTGAGAAGAGAGGTTTGAGAAGAGGAATGAATACATTCTAAGTAGTCTCATATAAATGAATATATTAACTTATAGTTTGACCAAGCAACTCTGCTAATTCTAGTAGGGACCAGGTAAGAAACAATAGGCTGACACTGCCGCAGGAGGAGTTTTAAGTAAAATTCCTGGAGGAAGGTGTGTGAGTCACTGGGATACATGGAAGTGGAGACTGTATTATATCATCATCTCAGGTGATTTTAGAGAATGTATATATAAGATCACACATTTACTGTGGTAGTCATAGAAAGAGAGGTCTTTATACCAATAATCTTCCAGAATGTTAATTAGTGCAGAGTTGATCTGGCTAAGTGGAATCCAGAAATGATCTATACAACTCATAAGTAATCTATAGCACTTATCGTAGTCAGTGGTTTATTGTATCAACTCAGTGGCCTCCTGGACGTGACTTCAGTTTTTCATCTCCTAGAACACTTGCATTTCCAATCCAAATTGCAAAGAACCACTTTTCAATTTGCTGTACTTCCTGAGAAGAGGCGAAAAGGAAGGAATACTCAGATCCAATATAAAAATTTTTATTTAATATTTATAAATAGCTCAGCATATCCTGGAAAGATATTACATGGTTCTCTCATACAGGCAGTAACTCATTTTATGATGAAGATTACTGTTGCGTTATAGGATAACTGGTTAATGAACCTCCCAAAGGAAAAGCTCATTCCAATGGGAAAGCTGTGCATATTGCCAAACCCAATGTATGATGCTGCAATTTAAAAATAATAATAGTAGTTAAAAAAAATCATAGAATTAGTTTGAATGCACCATTTAGGAAAGGTTTAAGTAATTTTCAGCATACCAATTGTTTTGATGACATGAGGAAAATGTTTTTGATATGATTAAAAAGCAGAATGCAAAACTGTTTATACCCATATATTACATATATGATTTATGAGTAAGAATATACATATGAAAAAATAGGGATTTAAACAGAAGAAACATGCATAAATGGTAATGATTATGTCTAGTCAATGACCTGTTGAGGATTTTTATGTTTTCTTTATGAAATACCCCAACGTATTTTATAAAATCTTATTAACCTAGATTTTGAGAGCTGAAAAAGACCCAATAGCTTAACCCAACCTCCTCCATTTTATAGGTTGAAAAACAGAGAACCAGAGAGGTGAAGATCACAAAGGCATCAACCTAATTATGGGCTGATCTGAGACTAAAGCAAATTTCTCCTGATTCCATATCCATTACTCTTTGCATGATAATATATTAAATATTTCCCAATATAATACTTTTCAAAGGATATTAAATATACAGGCACTCATATTCAAGAAGATAGTGAGTGAACAAACAGACAAAAGTTTTTTTCTACTTGAAATATCTCCTACCCTTGGATGGGTCAGGGAAGATACCATGGCTTCTGCTTTTGATGACAGATGGCTTTGGGGACTGCTGGCTGCTTTGACTGGAATGGGACTTGCCATGATCAATGCTTTCAGTCTATTCTTTGAGAGGATACCACCTAGGCGTGTTATCGAGGTGAGATGTGCTAGATAAATCAATCAATACCTGAAAAAAAGTGCAATAAGTGAATAAAATTTATGGATTAAGCTGTAATTCATTTGTTGTCTTTTTCTGTGATCTGAAATTTATTCAAGGACATAAGTCAAAGGATATAGGATAACCTTTAGGATGATGAGGTCTTCCTCATTTTTCTTCACCCATGATACTGAGAATGTCTTGTGCATACCAGATGCTGTATAAACGTTTGGTTAAATCGAACTGTATGACATCTCTGACTATTAATTAAATTATTTGGAGATGATGCAAAAAGGTAGAGTCACAAGTCAATCTCTTTATGAAATAAAGCCTTCTTTTTTTTTTTTGTCACTTTAGCAAAGCTATACTGTAACTAACTTTTAAACCAGACACCCCCATGATCTACTCATATCTGACCCAAGCACACTTTTCAAATCTTTTTTTTAAATTTATTTATTTATTTATTTATTTATTTTTGGTTGTGTTGGGTCTTCGTTTCTGTGCGAGGGCTTTCTCTAGTTGCGGCAAGTGGGGGTCACTCTTCATCGCGGTGCGCGGGCCTCTCACTATCGTGGCCTCTCTTGTTGCGGAGCACAGGCTCCAGACACGCAGGATCAGTAGTTGTGGCTCACGGGCTTAGTTGCTCCGTGGCATGTGGGATCTTCCCAGACCAGGGCTCGAACCCGTGTTCCCTGCATTAGCAGGCAGATTCTCAACCACTGCGCCACCAGGGAAGCCCAAGTCTTCTTTTGTTAAATGGACACATTATATTCTTAAACTGGGCTAGTGTGTTTTTGCAGATTGTTTGATTTTAGTTACAAGAGGGACAAAATGAAAAAGAATGGCTAATTTTCAATTACTAACTTATTCCCTCTATTTTAAAACATACTTTAGTTCACATTTGAAACATATTACCAACAGTTTACAATAAGAAAGCGCTGTGTCATGGTTTAATTGGCAACATTTTTTCTTTCTTAGCGGTACATAAACAATGGTGCATTTTACAGTAGTTGGCATCTTAAATTTGAGCAGATATTAAAAAATAAAACCACACAATGGATATATGCTTTAGGTTCATGTGAACAATAAATTATAAGGACTTCAATAAATCAGCTTTTTGAAATAGGACAATAAATCAGATATAACCGTACTCTAGAGTAGTCCTGTCTAAGACCAAGATTAGTCCAAGTGGCTATACCACATGGAGCCTGCAGGTGAAGTTCAAATGATCTAGTTTTGATGGGAAAGAAGTACAGAGTGTAGGAACCAAACAAGACCTCATGTCACCTAGACTACTCAACTGTTTTCTATTGTCTCTATCAAAAGGATATTGTATTTTCTAGGTGTTACATATTTTTGAAGATTTATTTTTTTTAACATTAATCCATAACTTCTGCTTTAAGCAAAGATCACTAAACAAAATATGTAGTTTTGGAATATGATAGATGGAAAATATCACAGAATCTGAGCATCCTGCCACATTTCATAATTAGGTTACATTCCTTGTGAATTTATAAAAATTGTTTTTACTATTTTCTCCTACTTCTAGTTTTGCTTCTTAAAATATTTTGAGATGTTTTGTGGGACACTTAAAAGAAATAAGAATGTAAAATGTCACATCAAGTCATTCATACGTGCAATGAGGAATAGCAATTAAATACCCTGAAAATGCATTTGAAAAAAATCCAGCTCATTTTATAATACAATAAATTTATCTCAAATCTTTTACATAATCGTTTAGATTTACAGCATGATTATATAACTTTCTATCAAAACAATTAATATTTCATCTTGCAAATTAATTATAAAGTACATCAAGTGGTAAAGTGAAAATTATTTCTCCAGTTGCTATTCATCTATTCAAAGAGTCATTTGTAAATAAATTCTATCTACCAAAGAATTTTATCCAGAAACAGTTATCTTATACACTTAAGAAATATGCTTTCCATAAAGGTTTAATTGATGGTTTATAATGAAGCAAATAAAAAAAGGAAACCATAGGCTCACCTCACCAAGAAAATCATTGGAAGAAAATCTATCATAATCCCAGACTGTCACCTCCAGTGTTTTCTTCTTGAGCTACAGTTCAAATCAAAATGTCATTAACCTCATTTCTCATCATAAGTTTTCATTATACTCATATAATAGACTCATTTATATTTTCATTCCTTGAACTCTTTCCGCTTATGTAAAAATACTTTAAGTTTATATAAAACTGTATACTTACATTCAATATTATGTAAACTGTCAATCATTTTGTGGTCCAACCAAGTATTTGATCATAAGATACCTCACTATTTTGCAAAAAAAAGGGTGATTTTTACTTATTTCCTGTTATTCTACCCCTGCCCATTATTAAAAGTACCAAGCAGAATCTATATATACTCTTTAAATACATGAAATTCATAGGTTGCAAAAATGTCTAGGTTATTCAAAGTATTTGGATTATAGTTTTTTGTTTCAGTAAATTGCCAAAACACATTAGTAGCACTGTCTTATTTCTGCAGATGAATTTAACTTATTTTAAATTCAAGAACCCAGATTATAATTTATATCCAGTTTCAATTTCATAGTCAACTTAGAAATCTTACAAAGGATAAATTAGAAATCTCATTTTGAAAGACAACTCATTTGTAAATTGTTTTCATGGATGTCTTCTTCCTATTCTATTTGTATTCTTTTCTCTCTGAATTCATCTTTATAAACCATCAGTTATTTTCTATTATTGATACAAAGTTATGACATGAAGATTTTCAGAAACACATTGATGCAATTTTGCTTAGAGTCATCTATTTGTTGTGATAATCCTTTACACTAGTCTTCTTCATGCTTTCTTCTGCACAGTTTAGTTGCACAATGCCAGATCCATAGGAAGCCTCAATTTAGAAAAGAGATGATCCCTAAATTGTTTCCAGGAGGGGTAATTCATTTCAGTGCATCTGAATCTTATTTTTTCTTTGTTTATGAAAGTCAAAATACAGCTAGTTGGAAAATACTTTCCATCAAAATATGATAAATAGAGCCCAGTCTATTGAAATATTTAATTTTGAAATAATCAGTGGAAAATGTCCCACTAGTCTTATGCATTTTGTTTATTTTTTAGCTGTTTTGTCAAAATGTGCACATTTTCTTTCACTGTATCTTCGAACTGCACCCAGTTCATTTTACTGGCTATACTTCTTGCATGTATTTTACTTAATTTTTTTTGTTTGTATGGAAAAATTGATATGAATCACAATCTTCCAATAATTCTGTCATCACTATTTTTATATTAGCCTGAATCTGTCATACAGAAAATAATCATTGCATACCTGTTCCATGGAGATACTTTTATAAATTACTGTTTGATTCCACTCAGGATTAAGACTTTTCTGAACATATTTAGTCCTTCTCTTGTACTCAGCACTGAATTGGAAAAAAATAAAGAATTACCCTGATTATTTACCTTGACCGATGACTTCATAGTCAACCTGAAGGGCATGCAGACTTTTAAAGGTATTTTGTTTTGAATCACTATGTAATCATCTCATCATACTCATGTCTTAAACTGTCTTTTAAGTTGAATGCACAATGACAATTTAAAAATATCTTGGATGCCTTTAATTTTCCCTAAGGTATTTTATTTTTAAAGAAAAGTTTTTAGGGGTTCTAACTAGGATACAATTTTAGAAATCTTAATCTCTCCTGAATGTGTCAGATAATTACATGAACTATACAGTAACGTCAATATCTTCTTGTCCTACAAATAATAATTTGATATTTAACTTTCCAATAGCTTTGCAACCGATCATGTCAGCAAAGCCAAATGGTCTTTCAATTCATTTTTTTCTATAAAAAACTGAAATAACTGTACTGACTGAGGAAAGGATGAAAAATGGCTGTTGCTATAGCTGAGATTCCATGAACATTTGTTACCTTAGATTTATAGTAGATTTTGACACTCTTGGTAAAGTAGAATACTTAATCTAGTTATGAAACAATCTTAATTAAATACAAATTCTTGGTTTATGTCAATAGCTTATGTTACAAATGATGAACCAAATCAAAACTTTTCCTCATTCATTATAACTTGGGGCATTTCAGTTTATCCTTGACTCTTCCATGACCTCTGATCACCAGTTAGAAGCTTATATCTTACACGTTTAAGCATAACTTATTTTCAAAACTTATTTTAATTAAGTCTGACAAAACATTTATAACTGGCATTAACCAGCTAATGGGGTTGGAATTATTGCTATTTGCTATGAGCCAATGGTGCCCACATAGACAAAGCTTTTCTCTAACACTCACTGGCTTTTTCCAAATTTCTGCCTAGAAAACAAACCTACTTGTTTGGGGTCCATTCACGTGCCTGGACTTCATAAACTGCCTTACCCTAAAGGTACTGCATCCTGACCCTGGATCTGTAGTTCTATTCCCAACTGTCGGCAGACTAACTCTTGTTATATTCTTGGTCTCAAGCATTGCCAAATTCTGGAATACCTACTATTGTTCCCCAGATGTTAATTTACTTATTCATTCTAGATAAAACTATTAAGAATCAAGCTCCAGTTCACCACTCGCTTTAGACATGGGTCTACAGCCAAGTATCTTTTTTTTCTCCCTCTGGCTTTATTCTCTTTCTTATCAGACATACACAAGGGCAATAATTTCCAACACTGACTGCATATTAGGATCACTTTGGGATCTGAGTTCCAAGGGTGGTAGGTGGGGCAACTAGCACGGCACCCACATCCCCCTGCCCTTCACCCCCAAGGAGAGTCTTATTTAACAGGTCTGGGGTGAGGCTTGAGCATCAGAATTTTAAAAATGATCTAGATAAATCTAAAGTATTGCCAAGATTGAGAACCACTGAGAACCACTGAGCTCATGTCTCCTAAGACCTCACAGTTCAGCCACTGTGAACTGAATCCAATTTAAGAAATGAAGCAGCACTATTCTTATTTGTAACCAACCTATCTGAATGTACAAAAAAAGAGTAGGATTTGACAATTTTGTCATTCAGCACAAAGTGCAAATAATTCTGGGGAAATGTATAGGCAATGATTCAAAGACACAGGAACTTTCATAGACTGTGGACAGAAAGTATACATTTGTACATATACTTTTTAGGTAAATTTGTCTATGTCTGGTGAAGTTTATGCACTCAAGTACCCAGAAAATTCCACTTTGACTTAATTCCACTTCTACTTTAGAGAAATTCTCCCACATGTACAAAAGGAATTTGTTAAAGAACATTCATTGCAACATTGTTTCTAATAGTGTGTTAATAATAAATAAATACATTATGATATATTTATTCAATGAAATTTAAGCAGCAGTTAAATTAAATGAAATACACCTTCATTTATCAAGATAGATAAATCTTAAAAAAAATCTTGAGCAAATAATTTGCAGAAGAAAACCTATAGTAAGTTATCATGATATAAAGTTAAAATTACATGAAATAATACTGTAAATTATTTATGTCTACATGTATATATGTATGACAAACATTAATATCATAAGACAGCTTGGGAATTACAGACGTTAAACTCTATTTTGTGGTTGTCTCAGCACAACAGGGGAATGGTTTCAGAGGACTTCAGGGGTACCTGTAATATATTTTTTATTAAAAAATATCTGAAGCCAATATAGCAAAATGTTACGATTTGGTAAAACTGGATAGCAAGAACACAAGTATTTGTGACAGTATTTTCCATAATTTTCAGTAAGTTTAAACTATTTTATAACAAAATTCAAAACTATTTTAGCAAATTATGTCCCTTTATACTTTATGATTTTGATTCTTTAAATTAATGACATAAGAAGAATGAATATGACCACTTTTAAGTTTATAGCCAACTTTGGTTGCTACTTTAGAATTCATGGCTATTCCTGCAGTAGGTATACTAAGAAAAAAACACATTGTGTAGTACGAGCTTTAAAGTTTCTATCTGTTTTGGACTTAATTATCCAAGTGGTGAGATCATGGGAAAAACATATTAGGGATAAGATTCATAATACAGTGAACAGTGGTAAAATTGTTATTTTTTTCAAATTCTGAAAAATTGAATGCACAAAATTTTAAAATAAGATTGAAGACGGAAATTAATATCAAAGGCAAACTCATGTATTTTTACTAAAATTCTATATATGTCAGTATATATTAAAATAGCCTGAACTATTGAAATGTCTTCAAAAAGATGTATTAGTCAACATATTTTCTTAATTTATAAATATTAATAATTGTTATATTTCACATGCATACTTTAGTCATTTTTTCACCCATATGTAGCAAAAATTATTGAATGCCAACTCTGCACCAGGAATTATGCTCTATCAACATGTACAACTGCAAAACTCTTAATTGTACTGACATACCATTATGTCATGAGAAGCACTTTATAAAGTAAGCACATTGAAATAATAACAGCTAACATTTACGAAATGCTACTTTTTCACAGGCAGAGTTCTAAGTGCTTTTCATGTGTTACATTATTTAATCCTCAAAGCAACTCTATGAGTCCAGTATTATTTATTATCCTATTTTATAGCTGATAAGAACTGAAGCTCAGAGGAATTCAGGCATGTTGGCAAGGTTGCATAGTTATTAATTCATAGGACCAGGTTTCAAACACAGGGAAACTAATTTCTTGCTCTGAAACATGGGCTATATGAACTCAATTGATTAGGCCCATCATAAAATTTCTTAATTGCAGGTTTCATTAGCTGAAGTGTCTAGTTTGTCTTCTTTACTTTACAGTCAAAAACTGTACACTTCAAATTAAATATATGTTTTATATATACAACATAAATTATTTATAGTGTGTGTATATATACACATATCGAAAATGAGGACAGCTTTAGAGTTGCCTAGGGAAACATTGAATGGTATATCTTAAGACTAAGAGAGTGCTGTGGAACAACTAGGGATAATTATTATAAAAATTTACTTTTGCTCAGATACACTCACATATAACCCCAATTAGTTGGGAAAAATCTAGATGTTCACTTTACTAGGTTATCTTAATCTTACTAATAAGTTTGAATCTCTAGTTCTCTCAAGACTCAAGGTCTGTGTCCTTTGCCTTTAGGGTTAACGAGGGTAAACACACCTTTCTCCTGATCCTGCCTCTACCAGCCCTGGTTGACCTGTGTAAATGCCAATGAGATCCTCTGCAATCTTTTCACACTTGACTTTCCTGACACGCAGAGATGGCCACACAAAGCTCTTCCTTCAAGAACCCTTGTTTGATAGCTACCATGTACTGACCATCTTGGGCATGATGTCAATGGGCTGTGTTCCCACTTTACACAACTGAAAACTCCACAGTTCTCATCGCCATATCAAAATCTGTGGATTCACAAGTTGAAGGTGGCCAGGTAAGCAGAGGGATTCTTGAATGTGAGCAGAAATCCAGGCTGAGAAATAAGTGGAGTTCCTTTTCCTTTCCTACCGTGTCTGGTAAACACACTACAATCCCTCATGGGAAGACTGCAATAATGACATTATTTTAGGACAATTAAGCCATATGTAATAATCAGGGAAGTTTTTTATAAGGGAAAATAAAAAGTCAATTAATCAAGATGGAACACGGTGTTTATCAAACAAAAATCTAGGGACTTCCCCGGTGGTCCAGTGGTTAAGACTTTGCCTTACAATGCAGGAGGTGTGGGTTTGATCCCTGGCCGGGGAACTAAGATCTCACATGCCGTGGGGTGTGGCCAAAAACTTAAAAAAAAAATCTAAACCTTTATTTCCTTAAAGTTTTGACTAACTTCTTTTTTCTTTCTCTTTTTTATTATTGGACAATCATTTTCTCATAGGTAGATATGATTTTAAGGCTGGCAGAAAAAGGTACTTAAAATTCAATTACCCTCTCCTAAACCAGCAGAATAAAAACAGTTCTCTGAGTTTCTCTGTAAAAAAAATTGAGAAAGAAGAATGGAATATAATGGATTGTTTTTTCTTAACTTTCATAGAATTATCTAAAGTACTGAAGGTCTTCATTTCTTTTATTTGGTTTTTCTTGATTGGAAAATATATATATATATTTCTTTATTGAAAAAATATACAATGAGTCCAATAAAGATATATGTGTGTGTGTGTGTGTGTGTGTGTGTAGTTTTTTCAAAATTACTCCTCTGAGGATGTTGCCTTTAATTTAGAAAGAAGCACAGAGCATATCCCATTTTATAAGCTCTGTTTCTCTGTGTGCAATAGTGCATTTATGGGCTGTCACTTGATTGTCCTCTGTGTTCCCTGAGGTCTGACACTATGGCTGTGTTCTCAATTCCAACCCCAGCACAGAGTCTGGAGCAGTCTGTGCTAAATAAATGGTTTTTGGATGGATCTTTAAAACATGTTTGTACTTCTCTTTTTCCTTTAAAATCTATTGAAATAAAATGTTTTGGCTTTCAAATTGTAAATACACACAACACCTGAATCTGCTTTACATTCTTTCCAGAGGAAATAGTTTGAGATGCTAACAAGGGTGTTTAGAGAAAGTCCAGCCAGGAATTAGGCTTCCAGGTATCATGATAGCAAAAATCAGCTTCAGTCATGGCAAAATCTCATTAGTGGGAAAAAAATCTGTACTTTGTCCAACAGTGTAATGAGAGAAAACCACAATGAAATCCTTCAGATATGCTCATTTCCATTTCTTAATTATCCGGGGACAAGTTTTGAGTTCATGGACTCTTCAGCCTATTTCCTTGTCTTTCTTTCACCTCATCTCGGCTGACATTTGGGCTGTCAGAGCTTATGAGTATCTTGACTAAAGGATGGCAAGAGGAAATGAAAGGAGAAAAGAAAACTGGACCAGTGAAATTCTTTTAGTTAACAGGACATTTTTAAAAAAATTTTAAGAATGAAGGATGTATTACACTTATTATTGAAGAAAAGTTGTTTGATTTTCTATATAGTGTTGTTAAATAATTTGCTGTAATTCAGCAGCCCAAGCATTCTGCATTTCTCTTTTTGCAGGGATAACTGACCATTGGCTACATGGAGATTATTATACATATTTCTAGCAATAATAGCAACTGCCATTTATTGAGAGCTTATTACATGCCGGACATTATGCTTATCATTTTTGGTGCATTCTCCCTGTGTTTCACAAACACCCTGGGAGGGGGGCTCTTATGATTCCTAGGTGGAAGAGGAAATAGTTTTAGAGAAACTGCACAACTTCTAAGTGGCAGGGCTGAAATTCAAATCCAAGTTCTTAAGAACTTCGCTCACTGGTCTCCTCAGCCTAACGTACAATGTCAGTACCTCATCAGTATAATTCCTTTTCACATTGACAGTTCTCGAAGAGATGATGAAAGTGATTTCAAGATGAAAGATATGATGAGAAAGTGACTCTAGATCTTCTAAATTGTAATCTAATACATCCCAGATTATTCTGACCATTATTTACATTTACAGAAAACATGTTCTCTTCTAAGTTAAATACAGACAGTCATTGTCATTCTGACAATTTCCCCCTGGTTTCTCTGGATAAAAGAGAGGAAGCTTCTGAATAAAGTGACTGATAACATCTGTTCTAAAATGACACTATCTCTTTGAAACAAAACTCATTTCGCGTATCACTCTGAGAGATCTGGAGGTGAAACAGCCAGTCATAACAAGCAACCTTTCTCAGTATAAAATTTTACTGGTTGCCATACTTATGTGGTTGCAAAGAAACAGAAAGTTTCTGGGCACCAGAAAGGTTGTAGTGACTAATACTATTCTTTGAGATATTTAAATATTTAAGCCTTTACAAATCAGAAACTGCCTCTTTTGGGCAACAGCTTGTCAGGTTTAGTAAAGATGCTGAATTTTAATGTCAAAGACAAAAATCCTGTAATATTCTGGGTGGGACTAAAATTCCCATCACGCTGTTGCTACAGATGGTACTAGATTCACCTCCCCAACTAAATAACACATTTAATTTATAATGCAATGAGATGTGCAAAAAATTGCTTTTGGCTATGTGTTAAGAAATATCCTTAGCTGACAATGTAATGATGCAACATGCTCTAGCAGAAAACAGACAAACCAAGGAGGTTGCTCTTATGCTGTTGCTAACACCCTAGAGCAGGCAGATTATGGCATCCTATATTACACAGCAATAATTTTGTGGTGCAGAAGGTATAAAGGCATGAAAATGTTTCAATATCAGGTCTAAGTGAGGGTAAAAGACCAGACAGCTATCATCTTTAAGATGAGATACACACCTAGTACTCATCATCCAGAAGATCAGTTAATTCCTCTTGAAAAATGACTAGATTTTTTGTTTGGTTGTCATAAAAGACTCAGAAGAATCTGAGCCATGATTTTTGCATGAGGAGCTAAATGAATTTTAGCAGACAAATTATAAATGAAAACTTTAGTTATATCTAATTTCAAAGTGATAGTTCCTTATTCATACCTTTGTATGTTTTTACTCTTTTCTACTTTTCTGGGCTCCAATGCACATACCTGCTACACATATTTAGTAATGTTGTGGTCAGAATAGTCTGCTATTAGCCTAACTCAATTGATACAAACACGTAGAAAAATAAAAATTATAGCCGAAGTTGAACTGCAGGTGAATGTACTTAAAAGGCAAACAAGAGAACTCTAGACATTTCACTGAAGTGTGACACTGAAAGAGAACCAACTCTACCTTGCATTCTGGACAACCATGACTTGACTGCATTGATTCCAAGAGCAAGAATGAAGGATACAGCAGGAAAGTAGGAAAGACGGGAAGAAAAAAGTTAGGAACAGAAATAAGGAAGAAAATGTGAGAATAAAAACTAGAGGAGCTATACCATAATATATTAACAACATGAGGCAGAAAATAATCTTAGAACTAAAGTGAAAATAATACCTCACAAGTGTAGTAAATTCCAGGGTCTTGGCCACTATAATAATTAGGAGTAATTTAATGAAAGGGCTAGGAATTGAATACGAGTAGCACATTAGCCTGCTTTTTGGTCAAATTCCACCCAGAAGGCATGTTTTGTTTGACAAATGGCATGGGGATAGCTTTAGGTGGGACCTCACTCTTCATTTCACTATAGTTCCCACTCTACTTTCTCTGTTAAATACTCCAGAATGGACTGACATATTCACGCTACCTGCCTGACCTTTCCGGTTATTCAAGTTTGCAATAGTCTAATTGAAACATATCCTGTAACAAATAAAAGATAACCACTCTCTTATAGTATAAAAGGTGATACTCCAGGACATTAAAGAAGATAGAAAATAAAAGACACTGCTTTATTTTCATTCATTCATTAGCAAATGCTGATTAGAGAAATATCATTGGCAGTCATTTCCTCTTGTCACATAATACTGTCATTAAATAACAATGAAGGTCTAATGACCAAAATCAAAGGCAGAATGAAGTTATCAGTTCGTTATATTCATGATAAAAAAAATAGTGGTGGGACTAACCAAGATGGCGGAGTAGAAGGACGTGCTCTCACTCCCTCTTGCGAGAGCACCAGAATCACAACTGGCTGCTGGACAATCATCGACAGAAAGACACTGGCCTTCACCAAGGAGAATACCCCACGTCCAAGGACAGAGGAGAAGCCACAGTGAGACGGTAGGAGGGGCACAATCAGAGTAAAATCAAATCCCATAACTGCTGGGTGGGTGACTCACAGACTGGCAAACACTTATACCACAGAAGTCCACCCACTGGAGTGTAGATTCTGAGCCACACGTCAGGCTTCCCAACCTGGGGGTCTGGCAACGGGAGGAGGAATTCATAGAGAATCAGACTTTGAAGCCTAGTGGGAGTTGATTGCAGGACTTTGACAGGACTGGGGGAAACAGAGACCCCGCTGTTGGAGGGCGCACACGGAATAGTGTGTGCATCGGGACCTGGGGGAAGGAGCAGTGACCCTGGGGGAGACTGAACCAGACCTACTTGCTAGTGTTGGAGGGTCTCCTGCAGAGGCGGGGGCTGGCTCTGTTTCACCGTGGGGACAAGGACACTGGCAGCGGAGGTGCTGGGAAGTACTCCTTGGCGTGAGCCCTCCCAGAGTCGGCCATTAGCCCCACCAAAGAGCCCAGGTAGGCTCCAGTGTTGGGTTGCCTCAGGCAAAACAACCAACAGGGAGGGAACCCAGCCCCACCCATCAACAGTCAAGTGGATTAAAGTTTCACGGAGCTCTGAATGCCACAGCAACACTCAGCTCTACCTACCACTAGAGCCTCCCATCAAGCCTCTTAGATAGCCTCAACCACCAGAGGGCAGACAGCAGAAGCAAGAAAAACTACAATCCTTCAGCCTGTGGAACAAAAACCACATTTACAGAAAGATAGACAAGATGAAAAGGCAGAGGGCTATATAACAGATGAAGGAACAAGAAAAGACCCCAGAAAAACAACTAAATGAAGTGGAGACAGGCAACCTTCCAGAAAAAGAATTCAGAATAATGATAGTGAAGATGATCCAGGACCTCGGAATAAGAATGGAGGCAAAGGGCTTCCCTAGTGGCGCAGTGGTTGAGAATCTGCCTGCCAATGCAGGGGACACGGGTTCGAGCCCTGGTCTGGGAAGATCCCACATGCCACGGAGCAACTAGGCTCGTGAGCCACAACTACTGAGCCTGCGCGTCTGGAGCCTGTGCTCTGCAACAAGAGAGGCCGTGATAGTGAGAGGCCTGTGCACTGCGATGAAGAGTGGCCCCTGCTTGCCACAATTAGAGAAAGCCCTCGCACAGAAACGAAGACCCAACACAACCAAAAATAAATAAATAAACAAATACTTAAAAAAAAATGGGGGACTTCCCTGGCGGTCCAGTGGTTAAGACTTCGCCTTCCAATGCAGGGGGTGCGGGTTCGATCCCAGGTCGGGAAGGTAAGATCCCACATGCCTCGCGGCCAAAAAACCAAAACGTAAAACAGAAGCAATACTGTAACAAATTCAATAAAGACTTTAAAAATCGTTGACATCAAAAAAGTCTTTAAAAAAAAATGTAAAGTCTATAAAAAAAAAAGAATGGAGGCAATGATTGAGAATATGCAAGAAATGATTAACAAAGACCTAGAAGAATTAAAGAACAAACAAACAGAGATGACCAATACAATAACTGAAATGAAAACTACACTAGAAGGAATCAATAGCAGAATAACTGAGGCAGAAGAATGAATAAGTGACCTGGAGGACAGAATGGTGGAATTCACTGCTGCGGAACAGACTAAAGAAAAAAGAATGAAAAGAAATGAAGACAGTCTAAGAGACCTCTGGGACAACATTAAACGCAACAACATTCGCATTATAGGGGTCCCAGAAGGAGAAGAGAGAGAGAAAGGACCAGACAAAATATTTGAAGAGAGTATAGTCGAAAACTTCCCTAACATGGGAAAGGAAATAGCCACCCAAGTCCAGGAAGCACAGAGAGTCCCATACAGGATAAACCCAAGGAGAAACACGCCGAAACAAATATTAATCATACTGACAAAAATTTAAAACAAAGAAAAATTATTGAAAGCAGCAAGGGAAAAACGACAAATAACATACAAGGGAACTCCCATAAGGTTAACAGCTGATTTCTCAGCAGAAACTCTACAAGCCAGAAGGGAGTGGCATGATATAATTAAAGTGATGAAAGGGAAGAACCTACAACCAAGATTATTCTACCCGGCAAGGATCTCATTCACATTCTACGGAGAAATCAAAAGCTTTACAGACAAGCAAAAGCTAAGAGAATTCAGCACCACCAAACCAGCTCTACAACAAATGCTAAAGGAACTTCTCTAAGTGGGAAACACAAGAGAAGAAAAGGACCTACAAAAACAAACTCAAAACAATTAAGAAAATGGACATAGGAACATACATATCGATAATTACCTTAAACGTGAATGGATTAAATGCTCCAACCAAAAGACACAGGCTTGCTGAATGGATACAAAAACAAGACCCATATATATGCTGTCTACAAGAGACCCACTTTAGACCTAGGGACACATACAGACTGAAAGTGAGGGGATGGAAAAAGATATTCCATGCAAATGGAAATCAAAAGAAAGCTGGAGTAGCTATACTCATATCAGATAAAATAGACTTTAAAATAAAGAATGTTATAAGAGATAAGGAAGGACACTACATAATGATCCAGGGATCAATCCAAGAAGAAGATATAACAATTATAAATATATAGGCACCCAACATAGGAGCATCTCAATACATAAGGCAACTGCTAACAGCTATAAAAGAGGAAATCGACAGTAACACAATAATAGTGGGGGACTTTAACACCCAACTTACACCAATGGACAGATCATCCAGAATGAAAATAAATAAGGAAACAGAAGCTTTAAATGACACAATAGACCAGATAGATTTCATTGATATTTATAGGACATTCCATCCAAAAACAGCAGATTACACGTTCTTCTAAAGTGCGCACAGAACATTCTCCAGGATAGATCACATCTTGGGTCACAAATCAAGCCTCAGTAAATTTAAGAAAATTGAAATCATATCAAGAATCTTTTCTGACCACAACGCTATGAGATTAGAAATGAAATACAGGGAAAAAAACGTAAAAAACACAAACACATGGAGGCCAAACAATACGTTACTGAATAACCAAGAGATCACTGAAGAAATCAAAGAGGAAATCAAAAAATACCTAGAGACAAATGACAATGAAAACACGACGACCCAAAACCTATGGGATACAGCAAAAGCACTTCTAAGAGGGACGTTTATAGCTATAAAAGCCTATCTCAAGAAACAAGAAAAATCTCAAGTAAACAATCTAAGCTTACACCTAAAGGAACTAGAGAAAGAAGAACAAACAAAACCCAAAGTTAGCAGGAGGAAAGAAATCATAAAGATCAGAGTGGAAATAAATGAAATAGAAATAAAGAAAACAATAGCAAAGATCAATAAAACTAAAAGCTGGTTCTTTGAGAAGATAAACAAAATTGATAAGCCATTAGCCAGACTCATCAAGGAAAAGAGGGAGAGGACTCAAATCAACAAAATCAGAAATGAAAAAGGAGAAGTTACAACAGACACTGCAGAAATACAAAGCATCCTAAGAGACTACTATAAGCAACTCTATGCCAATAAAATGGACAACCTGGAAGAAATGGACAAATTCTTAGAAAGGTATAACCTTCCAAGACTGAACCAAGAAGAAACAGAAAATATGAACAGACCAATCACAAGTAATGAAATTGAAACTGTGATTAAAAATCTTCCAACAAACAAAAGTCCAGGACCAGATGGCCTCACAGGTGAATTCTATCAAACATTTAGAGAAGAGCTAACACTTATCCTTCTCAAACTCTTCCAAAAAATTGCAGAGGAAGGAACACTCCCAAACTCATTCTATGAGGCCACCATCACCCTGATACCAAAACCAGACAAAGACACTACAAGAAAAGAAAATTACAGACCAATATCACTGATGAATATAGATGCAAAAATCCTCAACAAAATACTAGCAAACAGAATCCAACAACACATTAAAAGGATCATACACCATGATCAAGTGGGATTTATCCCAGGGATGCAAGGATTCTTCAATATACGCAAATCAATCAATGTGATACACCATATTAACAAATTAAATAATAAAAACCATATGATCATCTCAATAGATGCAGTAAAAGCTTCTGACAAAATTCAACACCCATTTATGATAAAAACTCTCCAGAAAGTGGGCATAGAGGAAACCTACCTCAACATAATAAAGGCCATATATGACAAAACCACAGCAAACATCATTCTCAACGGTGAAAAACTGAAAGCATTTCCTCTAAGATCAGGAACGAGACAAGGATGTCCACTCTCACCACTATTATTCAACATAGTTCTGGAAGTCCTAGCCACGGCAATCAGAGAAGAAAAAGAAATAAAAGGAACACAAATTGGAAAAGAAGAAGTAAAACTGTCACTGTTTGCAGATGACATGATACTATACATAGAGAATCCTAAAACTGCTACCAGAAAACTGCTAGAGCGAATTAATGAATATGGTAAAGTTGCAGGATACAAAATTAATGCACAGAAATCTCTTGCATTCCTATACACTAGTGATGAAAAATCTGAAAGAGAAATTATGGAAACACTCCCATTTACCATTGCAACAAAAAGAATAAAATACCTAGGAATAAACCTACCTAGGGAGACAAAAGACCTGTATGCAGAAAACTATAAGACACTGATGAAAGAAATTAAAGATGATACCAACAGATGGAGAGATATACCATGTTCTTGGATTGGAAGAATCAACATTGTGAAAATGACTATACTACCCAAAGCAATCTACAGATTCAATGCAATCCGTATCAAATTACCAATGGCATTTTTTACGGAGCTAGAACAAATCATCTTAAAATTTGTATGGAGTCACAAAAGACCCCGAATAGCCAAAGCAGTCTTGAGGGAAAAAAATGGAGCTGGAGGAATCAGACTCCCTGACTTCAGACTATACTACAAAGCTACAGTAATCAAGACAATATGGTATTGGCACAAAAACAGAAACATAGATCAATGGAACAAGATAGAAAGCTCAGAGATAAACCCACGCACCTATGGTCAACTAATCTATGACAAAGGAGGCAAAGATATACAATGGAGAAAAGACAGTCTCTTCAATAAGTGGTGCTGGAAAAACAGGACAGCTACCTGTAAAAGAATGAAATTAGAATACTCCCTAACACCATACACAAAAATAAACCCAAAATGGATTAGAGACCTAAATGTAATACTGGACACTATAAAACTCTCAGAGGAAAACATAGGAAGAACACTCTTTGACATAAATCACAGCAAGATCTTTTTTGATCCACCTCCTAGAGTAACGGAAATAAAAACAAAAATAAACAAATGGGACCTAATGAAACTTCAAAGCTTTTGCACAGCAAAGGAAACCATAAACAAGACGAAAAGACAACCCTCAGAAAGGGAGAAAATATTTGCAAACGAATCAACAGACAAAGGATTAATCTCCAAAATATATAAACAGCTCATTCAGCTCAATATTAAAGAAACAAACACCCCAATCCAAAAATGGGCAGAAGACCTAAATAGACATTTCTCCAAAGAAGACATACAGACGGCCACGAAGCACATGAAAAGAAGCTCAACATCACTAATTATTAGAGAAATGCAAATCCAAACTACAATGAGGTATCACCTCACACCAGTTAGAATGAGCATCATCAGAAAATCCACAAACAACAAATGCTGGAGAGGGTGTGGAGAAAAGGGAACCCTCTTGCACTGTTGGTGGGAATGTAAATTGATACAGCCACTATGGAGAACAATATGGAGGTTCCTTAAAAAACTAAAAATAGAATTACCATATGACCCAGCAATCCCACTACTGGGCATATACCCAGAGAAAACCATAATTCAAAGAGACACATGCACCCGTATGTTCATTGCAGCACTATTTACAATAGCCAGGTCATGGAAGCAACCTAAATGCCCATCAACAGACGAATGGATAAGGAAGTTGTGGTACATATATACAATGGAATATTACTCAGCCATAAAAAGGAATGAAATTGAGTCATTTGTCGAGACGTGGATGGATCTAGAGACTGTCATGCAGAGTGAAGTATGTCAGAAAGAGAAAAACAAATATCGTATATTAACGCATGTATGTGGAACCTAGAAAAATGGTACAGATGAGCCGGTTTGCAGGGCAGAAGTTGAGACACAGATGTAGAGAATGGACATATGGACACCAAGGGGGGAAAACTGTGGTGGGGTGGGGATGGTGGTGTGCTGAATTGGGCGATTGGGATTGACATGTATACACTGATGTGTATGAAATTGATGACTACTAAGAACCTGCAGTATAAAAAAACAAACAAACAAAACAACTAATACTAAACTTTCTTTGGGTTATTTGTATGGAAATATGTTAATATAAATGTTTCAGACATTACATGAAATTTCTAAAAATCTTATATGTTCTGGTATAATGTTATAAGTCATCATCTTAGTTATTACTTTAAAATGTATATCTCAGAAATAACTAATTTTCTTGTCAACTGCATTATTATGAACTTTCATCAAATCTTTAACTGTGGTCATTTTTAAGTCTTATGTCATTTACAGACAGTTCTGGGTGTACTCTGATGCTTTTGCAAATATGTTCCTATAAAAGGGTTTCATCTTCAAGAAATTCATGGAAAAGACTCTGACAAGTACAGGTTTCTGGTAACTGACTGTACTGCTGAACTGAATGAATAAGCATTTTCAGAACTCTAATGAAAAACTGATGAACTCATAAAAGTGCTAACAAAATATCAAGATAAAAAAATTAATTACATGGGACTGAGTGAACTGATGAGGATGAGTATAATTTTTGTGACTTTCTGTTTGAATTAAAAAAAAAAATCCCCCCCCCCAAAAATAAGTAAATAAGTATTCACTTTTATACCTAATTTTGACATGTAATTCCATATTTTTCTTTGTAAAAAGAGCCCAAGAATTGTATAAGCTTTAGGTCACAATACACCTAGAAATGCCTCTGGTAGAAACCTTAGAATTACTGAAGTATTCTTGTTCACCTCATTTTATTTAATTCTAAGAATTACTATTTCATCCTTCAAAACTCTCTTGGACTTTCTCTTGTCAATTTCTGCTGATACTACTTAGTTCAGGGCTTCCTCACTTAAAATTGCATCATGATGAATGCCTGATAGTTGGTTTTCCTGACTGCAATCTTCCTTCCAAATAAATCTATCCTATGTAAAGCTGGCAGACTAATTTTCTTAAAAAGAAACATTGCTTATTTTGCAAAATTCCCATCCAAACTCAAGATATTTTGGTGTCTTTCCACTATCACTGATCTTCTACACTTGGGATGCTTAAATGCCCAGGCAAAAGTGACAGTCAATCAGAGGGTACTTGAAGCCACAAGAGAAATGTGACACATTTTTCTAGAGTATCATTTTTTCTTGATAGCAAGTAATTTAAAAGATTATTTCCCGCCTTTCTTTTCTTTACTTGTATCAAAGAGATATCGAATTGAATGTAAAAAGATAAAACACTTTTGAGCTCAGATGCAGAAAATTAGATTCACTATTATTCTTGGCTCATGACACATTCTCACCATTGGTTCATTCAAGGCTCTCAAGCATTCATTCATTCTTTCATTTAAAATAATATAACAGGGGAATTCCCTGGCGTTCCAGTGGTTAGAACTCCGAGCTTTCACTGTTGAGGGCCCATGTTCAATCCCTGGTTGGGGAACTAAGATCCCAGAAGCTGCGCAGCCAATAAATAAACAAACAAACAAATAAATAAAACAAATATCCATGAAGTCACCACCAACATGAAAACTAGTACATGAATTTACATTTACATTCACCTCTTTGACCCTCCATTGCATCACCCAGCCTCTTCCCATTCAAGGTAACACTATCTAAATCATCATTCTCTTGCTTTTCTTTTTAATATCACAGGTATATATATATATATATATATATGTATGTATATATATGTGTGTATATATATATATATATATATATATATATATATATATATATATATATGTGTGTGTGTGTTCCTAAACAGTTTTGGGGGGCAGCTTAGAAGTTATTAACTTTATAAGAAGTCTATCACATGCTGTATGTAATTCTTACAGACTTACTCTTTTCACTCAATATTATATTGCTAGGATTAATGCACATTATGGCATATAACTAATAAATTCATTTGGAGTGCTGTATAAATATATTCTAATTTATTTATCTATTCTTCTACTTGTAGATGGGCATTTGGGTTGTCTTCAGATTTTGATATCAAAGAGAATGCTCATATGAACAATCTTGTGTATGTCCTGGTACTTGTTCAAGTTTCTTTTGGGTATATACCTGGAGCAAAATGGTAGGTCAAGGGGTTTCCAAATGTTTATCTTTACAGGGTAATGACAAACTTTCAAAGGAGGCTGTACCAATTTATACTCCCACTAGAAATGACTAAAAGATTCTGCTGATCCACATCCTCTACGTATGGTCCAACTTAAAAAAGTTTTTTTAAACTATGGTAACATATGCACAATATCAAGCCTACTATTTTAACTATGTCTAAGGGTACAGTTCAGTGATATTAAGTACATTCATATTGTTGTGCAATAATCACCCACCACATCCATCTCCTGAACTTTTTCATCTTCCCAAACTGAAACTCTATGCCCATTAAACAATAACTCTCCTCTCTCTCCTCTTCCCAGTCCTTAGCATCCACCATTCTACTTTCTGTGTCGATGGATTTCACTACTCTAAGTACCTCGTAGTGAAATAATACAGTATTCATACTTTTGTGACTGGCTTATTTCACTTAGCATAATGTCTTCAAGGCTTATCTACGTTGTAGAATGTGTTAGAATTTCCTTCTTTTAAGACTGAATTATATATATATATATATATATATGTATATGGACACATTTTGGTTATCCATTCATCATCTATGAACACTTGGATTGCTAAGTATAAGGGAAGAAGGGAAAATTGGAGTTTGGGTGAAAGAACTGGATAGGTTCAGTCTGGGATATCCAAACGGAAATGCCCAGTTGGCAGTTAAGTTACTAGGTCTGAGAATCAGAAAAGAAACCTGAGCTACAGATATTATTTAATGAATTATCAGTGGATAAATGGTAACTGAAGCTACTGAAGAAAGCAAGAGGACAGGGAAAATGAATAGAATGAGAAAAAACTAGTTCAAGGATTATGTGCTAGGTGGTTTAATAAGAACCAGTAACAATAACAGTTAACACTTATTGTGACCTTTCTATGAGCCAGGTACCATTCTAAATATTTTGCTCAAATAATTAAAAAAAAAACAACTTTGGACATAGGTACTATTATTATTATGCCATTTTACATTTAAGGAAACCAAGGCACAGTGCAGTGAAATAATTTGCCTGAAATTGCACATTAAATTGAGTGGTGAAGCCATGATTTGAAGACAGATAGCCTGACTCCAGAATTTTGTTCTCAACCCTATACAAACCTCACAGTAATTCTGGAAGGTAGGTATTTTTACCTCTACTTCATAGATTAAAAAAAAAATAATGAGGCTCAGAGAAATTAAATTAACTTGCTAGAGTAATACAGCTTGCATGAAGTAGGATAACGATTCAGAACTAAAGACCATATCCTTTCATACGTCACTTATGAGAAGAGATTTAATTTCTCTCATAATCTTTTACAATGCCTTGCCTAGTACTAAATATTTGTTTAAAAAATGGTATTATTATCCTTAATTATTACTACTAATAATGTAAGAACATTGAAGTTTAGCTCCAATTTACCTTTCACAGGAAGTTACTTGAGGTTGCACCACAACATAAAAAAAGTATAAACTAAGGCGGAAGATGTGGGTCCAGGAAATAGTGACTCGTACCCTAGAGAATAGTGAAAGGAAGTCCCAGTACAAAAGCCTTATAGTAGAGAAATTGGAGCAGGACAGTGAATTTTTGGAGAGTGGTCTTCATGGAGAAAACTTTGAAATCTAAAAATTAATACAATGAGTCTTTAGAGATATGATAAAGGAATCTGGTAGCATGTAGTAAAGATGTAACTGAACTGCCTCTAGCACTGTTCTTCAACAAAGGGCATTAGGGTCATGATATTCTTTCCCTAGAGAAGGAAATGTTATCCTAGCAGACAGTTCTGTAGTAAATATTAACATAGGAATAACTGAAATGCTTTTTATTACCGTATTTCACTGATTTTAAGACTTTTCCCCCCATATTTTAAACCTCTGGATGGGATGCATCTTACAATCAATGGTGTGTCATGGTTTAATTATTTTCTTTCTTAATAGTACATAAAATAATACTGCATCTTCTAATCAATAGCATGTTGGATTTGATCAACTATGTGTGCCACAGTTTTATATGCTTTATAATATTACTCTTTCTAATTTAATCTTCCTAACAGTTTCATGTAGCTGATACTATTACTATTTTATAGACAAGGAAATTGAGGCTCAAAGATGTTAAACAGGGCTTCCCTGGTGGCGCAGTGGTTGAGAATCTGCCTGCCAATGCAGGGGACATGAGTTCGAGCCCTGGTCTGGGAAGATCCCACATGCTGCGGAGCAACTGGGCCCGTGAGCCACAACTACTGAGCCTGCGTGTCTGGAGCCTGTGCTCCGCAACGAGAGGCTGCGACAGTGAGAGGCCCGCGCACCACGAGGAAGAGTAGCCCCCGCTCGCCGCAACTAGAGAAAGCCCTCGCACAGAAACGAAGACCCAACACACCCAAAAATAAATAAATAAATTTATAAAAAAAAAATGTTAAACAATATGCTCAAGGACTGCTGTCAATTAAGTTGCAAAGCCAGAATTGAAAACCAGGTCTGGGGAATACCCTGGCGGTCCAGCAGTTAGGACTCAGTGCTCCCACAGTCGGGGCTCTGGGTTCAATCCAGAAATCTCGTGGCATGGCCAAAAAGAAAAAGAACACCAAGCCTTACTTCAAAGGTCATGCTCTGTTGCACCTCAACATTTACCATGGGTTATACAAAGCTGAATAAAAACCATCGAAGTTGAATAGTTTAAGGGGGATGAAGTTTTTCCAACACCTCCAGAAAGAACCAATCTTGCCCTCATCTGTGCTCCCGTAACATTTTATGAGTACCTCTGTGGATGTAAAATGTCACCTGCCATATCAGCAAACATAGGCTACTGTGGCCATCAAGCCATCAGCCACTACATCAGCCCTGAGGCAACTCAGGGTACAGAAAAACAAACAGGCTGCTGGTCACCAAGCTGTCAGCCACTGCAGCTGTCCCCAGTGGTGCAACCTGAGGGGATTCAGGATGGAGTAAAAAACAGGATGCTGGCCCTAGACAGTTAAGGTGCATATCAAAGGAAGGATTTCAATAAGCCCAAACTCTTGCATCTTCCCATACACAGCTAAATTCATAAGCTTGAGACGTCTGGTTTTTCTTCAATTAGCAGTAATCTTTTGATTGCCAACTACCTGGTTTTTGTTGCAAAAACTCCTATATATCCTTGCTCCTCCCTTGCTTCTTTGGAGCAGTGTCTCAGAGCTGAAAGGCTGCCTCCCGGGCTTAAGGCCTCAGAAAGTCCGCGTGGAATAAAATGTAACTCCCAACTTTCAGGTTGTGCAATTTTTTCAGTTGACACCTCTAGTATATGTTGTTATAATGTATAACTTACAAGGAAGTCAGGAGTAGTATCTTAATCACCCTTTCCAACCTTACAGTGCCTACCACTGATCCTGACACATGAAGAGAAACTCTGTTTCTCTGTTAAAAGGAAACAGGGTCTCTGCCACTAAGTGTAAAGAGGAGACAAGAAATGCACATATAACTAATAAAGGCCAAATATAGTGTTATAGGAAAATTATAAATAAAATGCATTGGAGTTTAGGAGAAAAGAAAAAAAAAAAAACGATAGAGAGTACAGGTCAAGGGGAAACAGTTCAGCCAGCTTCCAGATTTTCCTACACACTCACACAGACACAGTCTGCAAAAGCTGAAAAGGCTGAAACCAAGCTAATGAGACAATTTCTCTACCCATTTTAAAATTTAATGAGTTACCAGCATTTATAGACTGAACTTTTAAAATTTCACATAAAATCAGGATTTTTGGATTTTCTTGAAAAATGGGAAGGTATTGGAAACTGGGTGCTCATTCTCCAAGGGAAATTGGTTGGATGTATCAATTGTTCCCTTCAGATAAAGTTAGTGCTCCCTTGCTCATCATAGTACCTCCCACCATTTTCTTACGCCCACCCAGTGTAAAATACTTTATACCTGACCATAATGGGTATTTGGGTTTAGGACCCCTTCTCAAGACACACCGCTCACTGCTCTATTACACACCGGGTATTTTTAAGCACCGTGTCTCTGCCTGGAAAGACTCAGCTTTCTACAAAAGCACTCAGACTTCTCTAAGCGACTGCTTCAATTCCTTTTACCAGCTTTCTCTGACCATCCCCTCAACCGGGTCACCGCAGCATTCTGGTCATACCTCTATTAAAACCCTAATCACACCGTATGTACAAGTTTTTCTCCTTTACTAGAATGTGAGTGCCTGGAAGCCAGCGGCCCACGATTCATTGACGTTCGCGCCCCAAATCCGTGGCCCGGCATCTAAACACAGGCATTCGGTACGTGTGTGCGGAAGTCAATCTCCTCACTTTACGCAAACCTAGGGTAAACTACCTACTCGACCTTAGATGTGGGGCTGAGCCAGAAACGAAGACAAGTCAAAACAAGTGGACTCTGGGCGAGAAGAAAGCACACCACTCCACCACCGCGAGCAAACGCTACCGGACGAGGTCCCGCCGCCGCAACTCCGATTCAGTTGCTCCAGTTCCAACTCTCGCGAGATTCGGTCTGAGCGCCTGCCCGTAAGCCCCACGCAGCTCGGTTTCCACGGGATTCTCGCGGTAGCGCGACACGCCAGGAGGAGCACTTCCGGCGCTGCGCCCCGGAAGGGGAAGTGAGGCTTCCAGGCTGACGGAGCCGGTGTGTTACTCGGCTGTCCTGAAATCTAGGAAAGTCGTTTTCGCTTCACTTTCCCTGGCTTTCGAGCGCTTCCCCCCTGGCGGGTGGGAGTGCAGAGACTGAAGCGCAAGATGAGCACCATGTTCGCAGACACGCTGCTCATCGTGTTTATCTCCGTGTGCACGGCTCTGCTCGCCGAGGGTGAGAGCGGCTGCTTCTCTGACGTTTGATCAGTCCCCGAGGGAAGGATCCTAGGCACTGGGTCCCTCGAGCCTAGGGAGAGGGCGCGAGCCTTGCTTCCTTTGGCGGGGGTGGGAGTGGGGTTCACCTCCATTCCAGGGAATCTTACCTCCAGGAGCGGGAGGGGTAGTGTGGAATCGATTGCCGAGGTTTCTTCGGTCTAGGGGAGGTTTCACTTGCTTGTTTGTGAAGACACCTTCGTATCTTGTCACAGTTTTGGTTGAAGATTCAGTTGTCTTAACGTTTGAAAAAAGTTAACTATTGGTGAATATAGAGCAGAAAATTGAAATCCATTCTTATCTAACGGTAACCACTAATAAAGGCTGTTGTGACCGTTCCAAACATTTCTCTATTAGCATGCTGCTTTTAATGTTTCAGGTATAACCTGGGTCCTGGTTTACAGGACAGACAAGTACAAGAGACTGAAGGCAGAAGTGGAAAAACAGAGTAAAAAATGTGAGTATGGGAACATCCTTTAAAAACAGTTTTAACACATGAGGCTCACTGAGTGCATGTTCACAGTACATATATTAGGAGCATCAACTGATATAAAAACTTTATAGGAATACAAAGGTGAATCTGACTAGAATTGAAGTCTGTTTAGAAATATAAGACTTTTTTTTAAAGAAAACTTTTTTTATAAATTTATTTATTTTATTTTTGGCTGCATTGGGTCTTCGTTGCTGCGTGCAGGCTTTCTCTAGTTGCGGCGAGCGGGGGCTACTCTTCGTTGCTGTGCGTGGGCTTCTCATTGTGGTGGCTTCTCTTGTTGCGGAGCACAGGCGCTAGGCACACGGGCTTCAGTAGCTGTAGCACGCAGGCTCAGTAGTTGTGGCTTGCGGGCTCTAGAGCGCAGGCTCAGTAGTTGTGGCACACGGGCTTAGTTGCTCTGCGGCATGTGGGATCTTCCCGGACCAGGGCTTGAACCCGTGTCCCCTGCATTGGCAGGCGGAGTCTTAACCACTGCACCACCAGGGAAGTCCCGAAATATAAGACTTTTATGCAGAATACCTAATACAAACCTCAGCGGAGTGACTGACAAGAGAGGTACTTATTATGTGCTGTGGTGGTTCTAAAGAAGAGACCCCATTCAGTTGTGAGGGGCTGTGGAAGCCTTTGTGATGCAGATAGCCTTGCAGTCCTTCATTCGTAGTTAGAATTTGGACAGAGGATGAGATGAGGAAGGAGTTCCAGGCAAAGGAAATAGTATATGTGCAAAAATAGGGAAATTTTAACTAGTAAGGTGTGTTTGGAGAACAACAGGTCATAATGATAAGTATCAAGGTAAGTGGTGTCTTCAGGGATAAGCCAACTTTCATTTGGGTCTGATGGTTGAAGGAGTATTTGAGGAAAAGGTTAAGAACAAGTCGAGTTTGTTGTTTTTGAAATAAAACAGGAATTCCACAGGATACAGCTGAGGGGGCTGCTATAGGCATAATGTGAATGGTTCCTTACAAGCTTGGTTTGGTTTTCAGTCTCCTTTTCTGCCTTATAAAGATTAACTCTAACTTTCACATCTTAAAATTCTTGTGACTTTCTGTATTCTATGACTTTACTGTATGTCTTCATAAGAGTTTGAAGTTTTCTTTCTTACAACATCCCATTTCTAATATCCACATAGTAACAATTTGTGGTCAGTTGTATAAAATTATTCTCCTTTTCTAGAAAAGGAGATTGAGACTCAGAAAGGTTAAATGACGTATTAATGTCTCAGAGCAAACAAAGAATTAGAAACCAAATTCAGGCCTTTTAAGTTACGGTTTACTGTTCCTTCATTTATTCAATGTTGATAATGCACCTCAACATATTTAAAACCAAACTCATTATCTTTACCTTCACACATGTGATCCTTTTCCAGTATTTCCCTATTCGGTGAATGGTACTTCCTTGCTTCCAATGGTGCAAGCCAGAAACCTTACTATACTTTCTTCATTTGGCTTTCAGGACACCCCACTCTCTTGGTTCTGCACTTAACTTGTCAATTGGTCGTTCTTTTGCAGTTTCCTTGTTGGTTCCTCTTCTTGACCTCCTGTTGTTGGGAGTGACCAATATTTATTTTTTTTCCTCTATACTCACTCCCTTAATGAACTCATTTATGTGCTCTATTTGCCAGTGACCCCCCCAAATTTATATCCTTAGCCCTCTCTGTTAATGCAAGATTCAAATATCCAACTATCAACTTGTTAATTCCACTGGAATGTCTAATGTATATCTCAAACCCAAGCTGTCCAAATTGAACACTGTTCCTCACTTCCAAGCCTGCTACATTTGTAGCCGTCACAGTCTTGGTCAGTGGTAATCCTGTCCTTGTGTAGGACATAAGGACATAATCCTTGTGTAGTTATCTTTGACTCTTCTCTCACAGCCCACATCCAGTACTGTTGGGCTGCCTTCAAATATATCCAGAATCTGCCCACTTTACATCACCTCCACTGCTAACTACCATAGTCCAAGCCACCATCATCCTTTGCATGAATTATTGTGATAGCCTCCAACAAGTGGTTGTGTTTCCCTGTAATCTGTTCCCAAGATAGCAGCCAGAATAATCTTTTTAAAAGTATATCAGATCATGTCCCTTCTCTGCTCATAACTCTGTGATGGTGTCCCATTTTAACTCGGAGGAAAAGCCAAAGTTTTTACAGTGGCCTACAGAGGTCCCCTGTTACGGCTCTGATCTTCTTTTCCTCTCATTCACTCTGCTCCACCCTCACTGACCTGTTTGCTGTTCCTTACTACACATCAGCCTCACTCCTGTGCTGGGACCTATCTAATGGCTGTTCCCTCTACCTAGAATGTTCTTCTCTGTGATATCTGTTTACCTAACCCTTGTATCTTCTTCAAATATTTGTTCAGAGCTCACCTCAGTGAATCTTAACTTGACCACCGTATTTAAAACTGCAGTCAGCCTACCTCCTGTACCACTGCCACTCCTCATCTTCCTTATCCTGCTATTTGTTTTGTTTTCATTCATCTGCTACAATGAACGCTTCACTAGGGCAGGGTTCTTTTTATCGTCGTTGTTTACTGATGTATCCCATGCACCTAGAAAAGTGGCTGGCACATGGTAAATGTCTAATAAATATTTGTTGATTCAAATACTTCCTTCTATCACCCTGTATGTGCAGTCCACTCTCAATCCCTGATACTATTGTCCTCCTGAAGAGTTTTCAGTCTTTCTACATCTCTTCATTTCCACCACCATCACTCAGCCTAAACTGTCACATTTCATTTGATTTACTGTGATAGCCTCCTCATTGCTCCACCTGCAGCCACTCAAATTTATTCTGTTCAGTAACACCTGGAGTAGTTTTTCAAAACACAAATCTGATTGTGTTATTTGCCCTTCTTAAAACACTCGATTTCTTCCCATTGCTTTGAGGACAAAGGTGTGGCCTACAAGGTCTAGCGTGGTCAGGTACCTCCCTCTCTCCCCCTCCGACCACATCTGCGTCATGTTTTTCCCTACTTTCTATTCTCTAGCCATCCTCTGAACTAATCTTGCTTTTTCCTACTATGGAGCTGGGCTTTTGTATCTGCTTTTTCCTCTGTCTGGAATAATTTTCCCTTCTCATTTGTCTAATAAACTCCTACTCATTCTTCAGATCTCAAAGCCTTATTTAGTCTCCCCAGCAGGATCAAATCTTCAGATCATGGGCCTTAATTTATCCAGATACTTCTCCTTAGAGAACTTACCATAATTACAATTTTTTCTATGTGTGATTATTATTATTCAAATAATGTCCTCTCCCCAACTGAACTGTAATTTTATGAGGGCAAAGGCCCTTGTATCTCTAGCACTTAACACAGTTCCTGGCACAGATTCGCTACTTGATAAAAGCATGTTGAATAGCTTAAAGAATAAATGATCTCTATAATGTAACATCACATGTATTCTTTGTGAGGAATTATTCTGCTATGATCATAAACTAGTTAGCCAGCATGCAGTGGCATCCAAAGACAAATTTCTTCATATCACATGTATCATGGAGTAGTCTTATGAAATACAAAACACATTTAGCTTCGAATTTGTTTGGATTAATATTCTCATACCTTAAATACTTATATGAATTTGCTCTGTAGATTTTGGGCTTCCTTGGTATCCACAACTAATTGCCTTGTTTCTAGTTATCTGTATTATAGAAGTTAAGTCTCCTTCACCTGACACCTAAATTCAAAGTAATAGTTGCCAGGCAAAGCTTCCATAGTTGTATTTTTTAATATAATTGACTAATGTGCTTGCTTTGAAGATAAGTATGAGGTAGGTTGGTGATGATTGGAATGTCTCATGGCATTTCTTATGGTCTTAGGTCCTCTATTTCAGGTAATCTATCAAAACTCAGTGAACATGCACAGACATAGAAAACAGATTTATGATTATCAAAAGGGAAGGGTAGGGGGAGGGATAAGTTAGGAGTTTGGGATTAGAAGATACAAACTACTATATATAAAATACATAAACAACAAGGTACTACTATATAGCACAGGGAATTATAGTCAATAGCTTGTAGTAAACTATAATGGAGAAGAATCTGCAAAAGAACTTACGTATATATGTATAACTGAATCACTTTGCTGTACACCAGAAATTCACACAACATTGTAAATCAACTGTACTTCAATTAAAAAAAAAAACACAAGAACTCAGTGAGCATGTATTATTTTCATTTATATGATCAGTTGAAACATATGATTGCTTGCTCGCTGTAGAGGTCACCATGATGAGTGCAGTACGCAATGAACGGGCATAGATACTGTCTTCTAGATATTTGTAATCAAATGGATAACTGTTATTTAGCATGAGATACTTAATAGGAAGAAATAAGGTAAATTCCCTCTTTGAACAAACGTCTTAATTGCAAACATAATCCTTTCTGACATTCTGTGTTCAAAATTTGGTATGGATCCAGGCAAGAAAAGTTTGTAGGGACCAAATTTAGAGGTGGCCCATGGGAATTCCCTGGTGGTCCAGTGGTTAGGACTCCACGCTTCCACTGCAGGGGGCACGGGTTCAATCCCTGGTTGGGGAACTAAGATCCCGCAAGCTGTGCAGTGTGACCAAAGAAAAAAGGAAAAAAAAAAAAGAGATGGCCCAGGCATAGAACTTGTACATAACTATGATTAGCATGTTAAAGGATCTAGTGGAAAGGATCCTTTAAAGGATCTAGACAATATGCATGAACAGATGGGGATTTTCAGGAGATGGAAACTATAAAAAAGTGTCACATGGAAATGACAGAAATAAAAACATATCAGACATAAAGGATCCTTTGAGGAAATTATCAGATATGCAAGGCCTTACAAAATTTTATCTTGGCCAACTATTGGAAAATACACTACACCAAGACAAATGAGTAAACCAAAAAAAAAGAGGAAGTTATGAACTCCAGGAAACAAGAGCTCCAACACAGGACTCAGGTGAAGGGAATTGCCGGGACAATGATGACGGCAGATTTAGATCTGACATTCTTAGGAATGTCAGCTGTGCACCAGGCTGAGCTTATAAGAGGGTGCTAGGAGAAACTTCTTCAGGAAAATTTATAATGCCTAATGATCTGACTTTGTACAGGAGAGATTTAGACAGCTAACTAAGAATCTGGGGCTGAATTAGTGATAAGTACGGAGACAACCAAACAAATTTTAAAATGCCATAAATCTAGGAAAAGCTTGCAGGAAGTTAAATCGTTTGCTACATAAATTACCTGTGAACAGTATTTTCACGGTCATAATTTTGTAAATGTTGAACTCACATTTAACCAAAATTACAACTATAACAATGGTATATAACTATAACAATTTTATGATGTAACTAGCTTATTTCAAGATATAGGGGTTAAAAGAGAAAAAAAAAAAAACTTTATGGGAGTTCCTTGGTGGTCTAGTGGTTAGGATTCGGTGCTTTCACTGCCACGGCCTGGATTCAGTCCCTGGTTGGGGAACTGAGATCCCACAAGCCACCGGCACTGCCAAAAAAACAAAAAAACCAAAAAAAAGGATATAGGGGTAAATATCAAAATAATCAACTAAAAGAGGTAAAAGTGGTTGCTCTTTGAAATGAAGGAAATAGGGAGTGGGGGCAAGCATAAGACCATTGCTTATCTTTAAAACTGACTCTTTAAAATAAATGAGTGTTTTACTTTGGTTATTTATTTTTTTTAACTTTTTATTTTATATTGGAGTATAGTTGATTAACAACATTATGTTAGTTTCAGGTGTACAGCAAAGTGTTTCAGTTATACATATACATGTATCTGTTCTTTAAAATGTTTTCCAGTGACAACTCTCATTGGATGATCACCAACTTGTAGACTATTAAAATAGTTACTACCTGATATTTTAAACTTATATAAAAATCTAATCTATTCACAACTTCAGGCAAACAAAAATCCTTTATGAGTATAAATAAGTAGATAAATAAGTAGGCAGCCACAGTTAAAAAGGCAGATATTTTCTGTCTATTGAAACAATTTTGAATCAGTCAATCCATTTTGGACTTTGATAGCTAATAATGAATTTAAGGTGACTAAGGTGTATTTTCACGCATTTCAGTGAACAAACCAATCAATAGTAATAAACCAAACTGAAGGGAAGCCTTGCTATTGCATCTACTCTTTGTTCTGTAATAAAGCGATGGGAAGCACAGGCTCAAAATGTAAAAGAATAAAATGAAATGAAATAAAAAAAATAAAATAATTAAAACCTCAAAAAAAATTTGTAGGGTTTTTGAGGAATACAAAGAAATATAAATATATTTGAATCAGAATTAGGTGTAGATTTCGTATCTTGTGCAAATCTGATCCTAGGCATTATTTGGAGAACACTGGTGTTACCTACAAAGCTGTCCTATTGTGGTGGGACCTTTGACAAAAGATGCTTTCATAAAGGTACCAAGTTGTTTGATTTAGGTGGTCTCTAGACTTATGAGTGTGCTCTAAATGTCAGTAAGTCTTTTTTTGTTGTGTCACTTTTATAACATAGACCAATGAAAGAACACTTCAGTAAATGAGAAAGATTAAAGTACTATATGTAATTGGATTCTTGTAACAAAATTATTTATTTGAGAGCATTTATTAAGTACAAATTATTGTAAAGTATGAAATATTTCTTTAGTTTACAGTGCAACAGGATAAAGCTTTTAGAGTAATTTATAAACTGTTTGACAACTCTGGAATTCAGAATGCAGCAATACCAGGTCATGGGTAAAAAAGGTGTTTCATAGTAGACGGCTTTTATTTTTGTCAACTCTGATATCTCCATTTCTTTTCTTTCTTTTTTTTTTTTTAGAGAAGGATCTCCCTTTATTTTTTTAAAAAATTTATTTATTTATTTATTTTTGGCTGCCTTGGGTCTTCATTGCTGCATGCAGTCTTTCTCTAGTTGCGGCGAGCAGGGGCTACTCTTCATTGCGGTGAGCGTGCTTCTCATTGCGGTGGCTTCTCTTGTTGCAGAGCATGGGCTCTAGGCGTGCGGGCTTCAGTAGTTGTGGCACGTGAGCTCAGTAGTTGTGGCTTGTGGGCTCTAGAGCACAGTCTCAGTAGTTGTGGCACACGGGCTTAGTTGCCCTGCGGCATGTGGGATATTCCCGGACCAGGGCTCGAACCCGTGTCCCCTGCATTGGCAGGCGGATTCTTAACCACTGTGCCACCAGGGAAGTCCAATATCTCCATTTCTTGTTATGGGGTGAGGTTCTGGTGAATAAATATCAGCAAAAAGAGTTTTCTTCGCAACTTCATGAGGTTAAAAAACCATTAGGTTAATTTATATTATCCCTAGAAAAGATTTATCTAGTCTTAATCCAGTGTGCTAGAAGATCAGGTTAATGTTCATTGTATCATCTTATGTTTTTGTTCTCTAGCCTTCTGACTTTTTTTTTTCCCCCTTGTTTTTTATGCAGTCATGGTTAAATGCCAAGTAGCTGTGTTATAGTCCTTCTGAGGTGGGAAAGAAATATTTTTTGTTTCTTTGGTTCATAATAATGATAAAGAATAAAGCATCAATGTTTCTGTCCATTATGTCTTTTAAAATGTTATTTCTGTAACATCTTGTAGAATTTGACTTAATTTCCTTTTATGATCTCATACTAGTAGTTCATTCCAAATCTGTCTTGGGACTTCCCTGGTGGTCCAGTGGTTAAGACTCCGAGCTTCCACTGCAGGGCACACGGGTTAGATCCCTGGTCAGGGAACTAAGATCCTACATGCCGCCTGGTACGGCCAAACAAAAAAAAAAACAACTCTTTTTTCCCCCTATATATGTCATGTTTTATCTTTTTATCTACCTAGAACAGTACCTGTCACTTAGACACCCAATACATATATTCACGCACACACATTTTATTATAGTCAGAACTTTACCATTTTATTTTAGTCAGAACTTTACCATTTTATTTGTAATAGTGGAGTTAAATTGAATTTTATATCTCTTTGATAAAGGAGTAACACCAATTTTGCCTTTAGAATTCAGCATACTTAATATACTAAGGGAAAGATTCCTACCTGCCAATTCTCTTTAATGCAGCTTTTAGAAATAATACAGGTACTGTACTATTTGCTAGTAAAGGAAGTATACTAAGATAATATAAGAAACAGATAATGTAAATAGAGTAAAGGTGATTTTTGGTGTATCTATTGCTAGTCCATTCATAGGTGATTAAAGATAGTAAATATAAAATATAAATATGTTAACACTATTCTTCTTCAAAAGCTTACTGTTACTCTATCGTCATATTAATTGAAAAGCCTCAGAAAAAATTGGTCTTAGCTTTTTTGGCTCTCCTGATCTTCCTACCCTGTGCATGTGTTGCCATTTTTCTATACTATAATTGTTACTTGATTATGTGCCCTCACTGAATTGCTTTTTAGAGGGCAAGGATCATGTTTATCTTTTTATTTACCTAGAATGGTGCCTGTTAACTTAGGCAGCCAATAACTGAATGAATGAATGCCCACCTTCTATGGTGAATATGAGAATGGCACTACAATTAATCACCTGAGAGAGCAGAATTTTAAAATTGTGCTTAGACTCTACCTAAGGCAATCACCCACAGCTAATGGTCTGAAAATCATCTCAGTTTTGATTATGACTTTGTCTTTATAAAGTCCTTTATGGGTATTTAATTAATGATGCTTACAATATTGCTGTTTTATTTTTAGAATATTGTGTTTACCTTTTACTGTCAGCAGGTGTGGGAGCATACCAGTTAACCGTGACCATAATCAAAGGCAGCATGTAACTTTCTTGTAAGCTTCTTTCATTGGTTCAGCTGTGATAAAACATCCTTTGTTTCTTTTGTGTAATGCATAATTAATTTTTACTGTGTTACTATGTTGTTTACAGTGGAAAAGAAGAAGGAAACGATAACGGAGTCAGCTGGTCGACAACAAAAAAAGAAAATCGGTAAGATGAGTTTATTGGTATACAAAATATTGAGGTTTCTTGGAAGAAATAAATTCTTAGGTAATGAAAATGTAATAAAGTATTTAATAGTGGTAACTTACGTTTGTATAGTTTTATGATCTACAAAGCACTTGCATATGTTATCTTACTTGATTCTCTCTGCTTGTTTTTGCTCTTAGGTTTGAAATTTCAGTTTAGTGAAATGGTGTTGACAGTCATGGCTTTTGAACTTGGCTGAAGGTTCTTGGCATAGTTTGTAAAAGGGTATTGTTTTTCTTATCTGAGATGATTATTTCCAGTTAAATCTGAGTTACTAGTATTTATTGTTGCCATAGCTTCCTTACTGAGAATTGACTGGTGATGGAGATCTACCAAGATGTAGGAAATTTTCTGCTGAGTAATTTTACCTAGTCTGCAAAATAATTACATGTTTTTGGTTTTCCAGTGTAATTTAGAATTTAATTACAGAATGTAGTTCAGTTCCAAAAAGACAATTTATAAATGACTGCATGTGATTTGTATTTATACTTTATGATGCTTCCTGATTCTAAAATCAGAACAAAATGGTTGTGAAATTGTGTATTTGGATCAGAACTACGTCTCTATGCCTAGGTCACTGCTGTTAAATCCCGGGAGATTACTCTACCAGGCTAGACTATACAAGTGTTCTTTTCTGGCTAAAGCTTTTCAATTTAGTGTAGGGGTATCAGATATGTTCTAAATGGCCTATTCATTTAGTTCCATGGCAAAATGCTACTGTACATCTACTCTGTATGTGTCAGTCACTCTGGTGGGCATTGGAGAAACAAAGTAGAATTCTGTCTTTTAAGACAGGGGTCCCCAACCCCTGGACCACGGACCGTTATCAGGCCACACAGCAGGAGGTGAGTGGTGGGTGGGTGAGGGAGTGAAGCTTCATCTGCCGCTCCCTGTCACTCCTCATCGTATGCACTACCACCTGAACCATCCCCACACACACACCCCTGCCCTCCTCATCTGTGGAAAAATTGTCTTCCACGAAACCGGTCCCTGGTGCCAAAAAGGTTGGGGACTGCTGTTTTAAGAGGTCTAAAGAGGAAAAACAGATCAATGCAGTGTAATACTTACTTTTTAGAGAGAGATTCTGAGTGTCATAAAAGTAAAGAAGAAAGGATATCCAAAAGAATCTAGAGGATCAGGTTTTCTTTAAGAGATAATGCTTAAGCTGAATCTTGAAGCTTTAGTGTGCATTAACTAAGTAAAAATATAAATAAATAAAATACTGGTCAGTTGAGTTCTTACCATCTGCAACACCCTGAAGTAAGCACTTGACATATTTTTTAATTCTCTTAACAATGGTATGTGGTAGTGAACAGTGTTACCTCAATTTTAGAGATGAGAAAATTGAGGTTTAAGTAACTTGATCTTGGTCATTCAGTGGTATGATGGATTAAGTCAGTGGTAGAGAAGGGGTTTGATCCTAGTCATTCATAACTTTAAGAATCTGCAGTTTTAAAAAATTTATTTATTTATTTATTTATGTTTGGCTGCTTGGGGTCTTCGTTGCTGCGCATGGGCTTTCTCTAGTTGCAGCGAGCGGGGACTACTCTTCTTTGCGGTGCACGGGCTTCTCACTGCGGTGGCTTCTCTTGTTGTGGAGCACGGCTCTAGGCACGCGGGCTTCAGTAGTTGTGGCACGTGGGCTCAGTGGCTTGCAGGCTCTAGAGCGCAGGCTCAGTAGTTGTGGCGCACGGGCTTAGTTGCTCCACGGCATCTGGGATCTTCCCAGACCAGGGCTTGAACACGTGTCCCCTGCATTGGCAGGCGGATTCTCAACCACTGCGCCACCAGGGAAGTCCCAAGAATCCGCATTTTTAAGCCTTGTATATTCTCGGTAGAAGTAGAGGGATCATATAGCAAGGTATATACCTGGAACTACAAATAGTTTAGTATAACAAATAAAAAAGAAGGTATGTATAAAGTGCAAGCAGACAAGGCTAGAGAAATAAGTAGGGCCTAGTTCATAAAGATCTTGATAAATTAAACTAAGGTAAGGAGGTTAACGTATGCAGAAGTCTTCCCATAACCATTAAGGGATTTAAACAGAGATTTGAAATCAGATTTTAAGGAAGACAACTCTGGCAATAGTTTGGAGGATGAATCAGAGAGGGGATGATTCTGGAGGCAGGGAAGTTATGAGGCTTTTTAAGTATCCTAGGCATACAAATGGCAAGAACCTGAACCTAGGCAGTGACAATGGGAATGGTGCAGATTCAGTGGATATAGAGGAAGTAGATGTAACAGGACTTGAAGGCCTTTGTTTTTTCTTAATTGTATTTATTTATTTGGCCGCATTGGGTCTTCGTTGCTGCACACAGGCTTTCTCTAGCTGCGGCGAGCGGGGGCTGCTCTTCATTGCGGTGCGTGGGCTTCTCATTGCGGTGGCTTCTCTTCATTGCGGAGCACGGGCTCTAGGTGCATGAGCTTCAGTAGTTGTGGCATGCAGGCTCAGTAGTTGTGGCTCGTGGGCACTAGAGCACAGGCTCAGTAGTTGTGGCACATGGGTTTAGTTGCTCCATAGCATGTGGGATCTTCCCAGACTAGGGATCGAACCCAAGTCCCGTGCATTGGCAGGCGGATTCTTAACCACTGTGCCACCAGGGAAGTCCCAGGACTTGCAGACTTTTTAGATGTAGGGTATGTAGAGAGGAATGAGTCTGGGAAAAAGCCCAGATTTCTGATTAGGAGAGGAAATATCGGAGAAGTTGCAGGTTGGGATGAGGAAGAGGAGAGGATGATTTCAGGTTTGAACATGTTAGATTTGCAGTGTCTGTGTGACAGTAGGGCGGAAATACTTGGTACACTGTTGGATGTATGGTTTGGAGCTGGCAGAGAGATAAAGGCTACAAATAAAATTTAGAATCATATGATTATAAATTATAATTGAGTCCACAAAGTAAATGAAATCACACAGGGAGACCATATAAAGTAAGAAAAGCAAAGGGCTGAGGATGGAGAGAGTCTTGAGACATAGAAATTTAAGGAGTAGCAGAAGAAGTGGAGCTTGAAGGGTAGCAGAAGAAGTGGAGCTTGAAAAAGTATTGCCAGAGAAGTTGGAAAGGAGTTGTGTCACGGAAGTTGAGGGGAGAGTTTCAGAGGACAGGAAGGGTTAGAGGCTGGGTGTTAAATATCTAAGAGGCAAAACAGAGATAATTAGTGATTTAGCAAGAATAATTTCAGTGGCATGATAGGGGATAGAAGCCAGATTGTATAGATTAGGGAGATAATGCATGGTGAGGAAGTGAAGACATTGAACATGGGTAATTCTTTGGAGTAGCTTTGCTATAAAGGATAGGAAAGATATAAAAATGGAAGGCACATTACCCACTACCCTTAAAATTGACAACACAAACTATCTATATACTCAAATTATTTTACCATGGAATGCTACCTTGAATTGTTTGCTCACCAAAATGTCATCAGAAGGTAAAAGAAATAATATTTATGAAGAGTTGCTTATCAAAATCTAATAGGAGTTACAAGACATAATATTTGTTAGGAGTTGCTTGAAGGACAAACATCCTATCCATTCTGTAGATGTCTAAATTTTACTCCTAATTAAACCAGACTATCAGAAATCTGTAAACCTAAACTTGTATTGTTTTGGACTTTATAAAATTGCTTCTACTCTATTTCACCTTGACATTTGCACTATTAGACATGTCATGAAAAACTCAGCCAGATAAAATTTACTGTAGTGCTGCTATGGACTATTTTTGAGAACATTATCTACAACATTACACGATACCCCTTTGACGAGAAATTGTGGAAACTTTCTAGTAGTTTTCAATGTCAAGACAAGCAGTGATTCTCATAAGTAATTAATTTATTTTTTATCTTATTGACCCTGTGCTTGAACTGATGGTTTTTCCCTCCACTTTGAGACTGGCTGCTAATAAGCATAGAGTCAGATTTGCTATTCCTCTCCAGCAACTTTATAAGACCAGTTAAATGTATTTTTGTATACTGACCCTATCTACAATTCTGTTATTATGCAGCCCTTACTTCCTCTTTGCTCAGATTCCCCACTTGGGTTTCTTTAAAAAAAAAAAAAAAATATATATATATATATATATATATATATATATATATATATATATATATATAAACTTTCCTGGTGGTGCAGAGGTTAAGAATCCACCTGCCAATGCAGGGGACACAGGTACAAGCCCTGGTCCAGGAAGATCCCACATGCTGCAGAGCAGCTAAGCCTGTGTGCCACAACTACTGAGCCTGCGCTCTAGAGCCCGCGAGCCACAATTACAGAAGCCCACACACCTAGAGCCCATGCTCTGCAACAAGAGAAGCCACCGCAATGAGAAGCCCGTGCACCGCAATAAAGAGTAGACCCCGCTTGCCGCAACTAGAGAAAGCCCGCGTGCAGCAACGAAAACCCAGTGCAGCCAAAAATAAATAAATAAATTTATTTAAAAAAAAACACAAACATATATATACAGTAATGGGGAGACTATAAAGAATGATATTGCTGCATTGAAAGAAGGGAGTTTTTAGTAAGAGCGGTGTTGTCAGCAATATTCAGTGTTTCAGAGAAGCAAAATATCATTGATATCACTAGGTGAAGCTCTTAGAGATGATGGTCTTGGATAGAGACATTAATTTGAAACTGAAGTATCTGAAGATTTTATGTTTCCCGTTCTTAATTTCAGGAGCAGATGTTTTGGTTATTTTACGTTTCCCTCTCATTAAAGAGAAACTACTTTTGATGTGTGAATTTTATTTAGATATTTTGGCTGCAGTCAAGTTACCTCAAGTAATGAGGAATTTAAGGATATATGTGATCCAGAACTCAGGAAAAGCTGAACTGATTGGTTACAGGAAGGCAGGAACTGTGTTAAAGCAGTTCCTGCAGGCAGAGCAAGCCCTGGGATAAAGCCAGACATTGGGCTCCACTCTTAATTTATAGTACTTCTCTCTCTTCTGTTGTTCAACTTCCCCACTTTCTCTGCAGTGCTTTCCTAGCATTTAATTTTTGCCTGCGCCTAACTTTGGCTTGTGTCCTGTGGTTCTTTCTGTATCAGTATTACTCATAATGTGCTCTCTAGGCCACCTATGTCAATATTGCTTGAGATACTTGTTACAAATGAAGGGTTCTGAGTCTTACTCCCAGGCTTTACTGAATCAGAATTTCTGGACATGGGACACAGGAGCCTGCTTTTTTAACAAGCTGCCCAGATAATTTTTAGACGAACTAAAGTTCAGGAGCCAGTTCTACATTACTGTTTTGCTGTTTCTGCTCCCACAGTTAAATGATTCACTTTCCCAAGATTTTTTGGTTTAAATTCCTGAAAGAAGGAATCTGACTAGCTCAGCTCATCTTTTTATGCCGTAGGTCATGGGTAAGTCTATGGATTGGCCTCCTTTTTGGTCAGTAGTGGCAGGGCAGGGGGTATTAGGAATCTTCATAAGGTTGAACCTCAACAAAGACTATGATGAGAGGGAGATATTCCCCAGAAGGTGGCTAGAGAAGGGAGAGCAGGCATTCTGAAGCTTTGCTGAATGGGGTGTGTATCTCCTTTCTTGGTGACTTGGAAATATGGGAGGACATTTTTGAAATTTATTTGGGGCCCTGAATTTATATATTTATTCAAGACGTTTATCTATGCTATTTGGATTTTCTATAAAAGAAGGCTGTATCAGGCATTTCATTTAAATTTTGCTTCTCCCAATCTACATGAAATTTTAAAGGCATGTCATTAATTGGTCTTCCATTCAAGACAACTCAGAATATAGAAATGTCATGGCATACCTAACTCTTTTAATCTATAGAGAAGCATCTGCTATTTTGATCATCTCTTCCTTATTTGAAAATGTTCCCCATCTCCCAAACTGTCGGTTTGATCAGACTACCCAGTTGCCCCGTGAGTACTTTAATTGATTTATATTCTTTGACAGAAAAGACACTGGTTATTTATTTTTTATTTTTTAAATTTTTTTGGCTGCATTGGATCTTCTTTGCTGTGCGTGGGCTTTCTCTAGTTGTGGTGAGCGGGGGCTACTCTTCATTGCAGTGCGCGGGCTTCTCATTGCGGTGGCTTCTCCTGTTGTGGAGCATGGGCTCTAGGCGCGCGGGCTTCAGTAGTTGTGGCACGTCGGCTCAGTAGTTGTGGCTTGCGGGCTTTAGAGCGCAGGCTCAGTAGTTGTGGCACCTGGGATTAGTTGCTCCGCGGCATGTTGAATCTTCCTGGACCAGGGCTCAAACCCATGTCCCCTGCATTGGCAGGCAGATTCTTAACCACTGCGCCACCAGGGAAGTCCCATCACTGGTTATTGACTAAGGTAAATGATGACGTGTTCCTTTTCTAGTTAAATTATGTTATCTTGTTGTACAAAGCCTAATGCTGTCAAGTAAAAATGTGTGATAGATTGGCTTGAGGTTTGTTCATTCTTTGGTCAGAATGGATGTCATAGTTGCTATTAGTGTATTCCAATACCTACAAGAAATGTAGCTTCTTTTTAATTGGAGTATTCCCTTTTAGAATTTTAATGTTTCCTTTTGTCTATTATCTTGGATAATAAATCATCCTAGAATATAAATATATCTTCTTTATACTTCCAGTTTTTTCTCTCCATGAAATTTCCTCAAATTTCATAGAGGGTGTATTCCAAAAGTTCAGTAGTAAAAGGGTGTATAGAATTCCTTTCAGATGGAGGAACTGAGGTATGATTCTCCTCTGTATTAAATCCTGAGGTTCTGAATGGCATAAAGAATAGTTCACACAGGACAAGTGAACACTGAATGACATAGAATATTTATTTCCAGCACTCGGCTTGGAACCTTTAAATTCTAGATCTTCAGGGGAGGTGTAGAAGGTTTTAGACATACGTTTTCTCCCTCCTGATGTCAACATAACAGTTGAAAGGTGGGTTGGGAAGTACAACCATCTTGGAAGCCTTGGGCTTAGGAGGAGGTTCACTAGCTATACTTCTTTTAAGTAACACACCACCAAGATGAAAATAACATTAGACTGAGACAGTGACTTCCCTACCTTATTGGGGCCAAGAAACAACTTTCTGAGAGGAGTTATGCTAGTTAACTGACAACAGTTAAGGGCTAAGTTACACACAGAGCAATAGAGAACCAGTCAATCACTTTTACTTATTTCAGTATACTCTTAACTATTTGGGGTACTAGAAGTTAAGAGTTAACTAGCTAGCTCTTATTGCGTCATCTCAACCAAAACTGTTCTCATAATTACATGAAGCATTATGGTCAAATATTTGATTGCTGCTAATAAATAATATAAATCATCATTTCAAAATAAATTGTTTGCACTTATTTTACTTACTAATGTGACTTTCCCAGAAATTATTCACTTGAGGAAACAAAGTTTCTTGATAAGGGAAAAGCAGGTTGTTTAAAAAAAGATACTTTTTTCAGTACAGTTTATTAGAAGTTGGATTATTCTTATAAAACCATGTATTACATGGTGGTTATATTGACAAACCTGTCTTCGTAAGCTTATTTAACCCATAATGTAATGTAAAAACTTTATTCTTAGGGACAATAGTTGGTTTTGTTTTTGTTCCTCTTTTGTATTGCTGGTAATTAAAAGCAAAATTGGTTAGGAAATAACATTTAAAATTTACTTAAATCACTGAGGCTTAAAGAAAAGTAGATTTGATTACAGTATGAGAGATAGAAACTCTAAAAGGATGTTTTAAGTACTTTTAAGGACTTAAATGTTTCACTTCTCATTGTGTCTAACAGAATATCCTTGTAAAACTTGAATCTTATATTTTAAAATAATGAGAATGAATAGAATAAATCGTTGCCTAGCAGTTTTATTAGAGTCAGGGTTTGGTAGTCATAATGGAAGAGAGATATAGAAGGAGTTTAATAATTTTCTAAGACTGGAAAGAAAATAAAGAGGGTAAAAGAGAACGTGGGTATTGAGAGAGAGAGAGAGAGAGAGAGAGATTAGGAGGATCTGAGATACAATTAACTGAGCTGGGAATGGAGAAAACTGAAAATGGAAAAACTTTAGATTAGGCATTGGGGTTAGTGGGGAGAAGGGGAGGTATATAAACCTAACTGTGCCTTTATGGAGATATTTACAAGTTTATTGTTCATAACTTGGGGAGTACCTGAAATTGCTTCCCTATTGGTAACATTTCTATTAGATCAGGTTTGCTGTTTCCCACATGGGCATTTCTGGATTTCTGAAAACTCTTACATTGTCTAGGACTTTAAATGTTAAAGTCCTTGTAGTGTTTATGCTTCTTGAGGCATCTTAGCATTTCCTGCCAACTAAGCACATCAAGGTCATAAGAAACTTGACTCTGTTTCTTTTATCCCCTCCAAAACCAGATGAACGTTAACTTATTTCTGAATTATTTGAAACCAACAAAACCTACTTTATTTGTATATGGTGGGCACCTAAAAACAATTTGAGTTGAAAAATCTTCAGTAACCAAGCATAGTAGTGTTGGGATATATCATAAACCTGTACTGCTGTATTCTTCTTAAGCCATGTATACATACAGTCTACCTTGACACTACGTATGGTTAGAGCTTCTGTTTGGACATAATTGAAAAAAGTGGAATAGAACTTCATAAAAACTGTGTCACTGTAGTGTCCTCTCAGCCTTTCAGGTTTTAAGTGCCTCTTCAGGCTACCAGCTTTATCATGAAAGACTCCTGTCCCTGGAAGGGGATTTTTGGTGTACGGTATCTTCAGATCAGCTTTTATTATATTGCTGATTCATTAAGCAATATTGAGCATATACTACAATACTGAGCAGCTAACTACTTGCTAATTACTGAGGATACAAAGATGAAGAAGTCCTTGTCCTCCAGGAGCCTGCCATCTAGTTGCATTGTTAAGTACATAAACAGATCATTATAACAAAATGTATAAACTCGGTGAGTATAATGATAGAGATGTGCTTGGAATATTCTAGAAGCATAAAGAAAGGACTTCTAATCCGGTGTCTAAGACTGCATTGTCCAGTACAGCAGCCTGTAGCTACATTTGACTGTTCAGATTTTAAATTAATTAAAATTATTAATAAATGAAGTTGAAATTTTAGTTCCTCAATCATACTGGTCACATTTCATTGCCTCAGTAGCTACATGTAGCTAGTGACTACTGTATTGACAGCACAGATATAAGATATTTTCATAACTGTAGAAAGTTTTTTAGAATAGTATTGCTTAAGGAATCAAGATTGTCAAAAGGAGGTGACACAAGAGCTGAGGCTTAAAAGTTGAGTATAGGCTAGCCAGGAAAGGGTTTGGTGGGGTAGGATAAAACAGTCTAGGTGGAAGTAGGGTAGGCAACCATCCCAATTTGTCTAGTCTGAGGAGTTTGTTGGGATGTGAGATTTTCAGAGCTAAAACTGGAACAGTCTGGGGAAAACTGGGACGCTTGGTCACCCAAGGTAGAAGAGACTTTGTGAACAAACACACTGAATCAAGAGAAAAGCATCATATATACAGGAACTTAAAGTTGTTTGGTATTGTAAGAACATAAAAATGTATGGGAGCGGTTGGAAATGTGGCTGCAGAAGTAAGCAGGGGCCAGATGCAGGACTTGCAGGTGATAGTGAAACATGATCTTGGGACTTCCCTGGCAGTTCAGTAGTTAAGACTCCACGCTTCCACTGCAGGGGGTGCATTCGATCCCTCATCGGGGAACTAAGATCCCACGTGCCGTGTGGCGTGGCCAAAAAAAAAAGAAACATGATCTTGGGATGAAAAGCCATGGAAGGATTTTAAGCTGGGGAGTATCATGATTTTGTTCAGTTTTGCCTTTTAAGTAGATCTGACTGCATTTATGTGGAAGATGGATTTGAGGGAACAAGTTTGGAGGCAGATCTGTTAGGAGACTTGAAAGTAATATAGGTTAAGAGATGTTAGAAATCCTAACTAAGGAAGTGATAGTAAGGAGGGGAAGAGGTGGATTTCATAAGTATTTATGAGGTATAATTAATAGGACTTGGTGTTTGATTGAAGATAGAGTAGGGAGTCAAGGATGTGCCAAGGTTTCTAGCATAGATGCTTTTCTATACCTTTCTTTTCATGTCTCAGTGGTAGTCCTTTTCCCTCTCTACTTGATTTTATGCCTGTTTACCTTCTAGTCATCCCAATCTTCAAACACCCAATTTTAAAAAGTCTTATTACATCGTAAGAGGGCTGCTCAGGTAGAAAAAGAGCTCTAGTCCCCGAGATACACCTTAGTTCCACCCCATTTTGTTCATTTTCTTCCATATATCTTCATAATCCCCACTTTCTCCTGCCTGTATCCTTTCCCCCCAGGGAGAACAAACTGGATAGGAACGATTTAAGACAAGGAAGCATATATTCATCTCACCGTACATTGTTTGGAAACTACACTCCAGTCTGCGGTTCCTGTAGGCCTGTTCTTCCTTCCTTTCCTTTAACTGCCTGCACTTGCAGCCCTCACACAAGTTTCATATATTCTAATTGTATATTTTTTATTTTAGAGGGTATTATATTTTAATTTCATAATCTTCCTGTGAGGGTGAGGATTTGTGTGTGTTTTGTTCATTCATTTATCCCTAGTGCTCAGAAAAGTGCTCGGCATTTAGTAGGTAATCAGTAAGTATTTGTTGAATAAATTGATCCTGGTGATAAAAATGCATAATCAAAGAAAGCAGTAGCATAGTATATATAGAGATCATTGGGTTGGGAGTTGGGAAACTTGGTTTCTCATCCTGGCTTTGGCATAAAATACCTGTGTGGTCTCTGAGAAGTCACTTCTCCTTTGCTGGGCCTCAATTTCTTCTTAAGTACAATAAAGTCCCTTACGTTGATGGAATACAGTAAATAAGGTCATTAATGTACAGCTGAGACTTCTTTAGCAGTTTAGGTTCTGTCTATATAACAATTTTCTTGAAATATATGTCAAATTTCCTAGCTTTCCAGGTGACTTAACTATGAAACTATGCTTATTTTTAGATTGATTTGACTGTAATATGAAAGAACCTGAATCTTAAATTCATCTTAATTGGCTTTTAATTTTTAGACTCCATGCTCTCTTAAAGAAACTGAAAGAGGGGGAAAAAATCATAACAGATGGGGAATTAATACTTGAAACCTAAGTACAGTCATTATGGTTGTACTTCCTTTTGATGTAAAGTAAGAGTATATCTTTTTTTTTTTTTTTTAATTTATTTTTGGCTTGTTGGGTCTTCGTTTCTGTGCGAGGGCTTTCTCTGGTTGTGGCAAGCGGGGGCCACTCTTCGTCGCGGTGCGCGGGCCTCTCACTATCGCGGCCGCTCTTGTTGCGGAGCACAGGCTCCAGACGCGCAGGCTCAGTAATTGTGGCTCACGGGCCCAGTTGCTCCGCGGCATGTGGGATCTTCCCAGACCAGGGCTCGAACCCGTGTCCCCTGCATTGGCAAGCAGATTCTCAACCACTGCGCCACCAGGGAAGCCCAAGAGTATATCTTAATGTACAGAGTTCAGACACTTAAAGTTTAAATTAAACTTTAAATATTTTTATTTATTTAATTTGAACTATTTTGGTGCCCTGCTGCATTTGAATTTTCTGTTAGTACAAAGTATACAGTATTCCATGTATTCAGCTTATCTTACTAAGTGATACTGAGACAGAAGTGCTATTATAGTCATCAGGCAGTGACAGTTTAACATCTGCTTTGCGCTCAGCGCTGTGTATATTAACCAGTTCATTAATTCTTTGCAGAGCGGCAAGAAGAGAAACTGAAGAATAATAACAGGGATCTATCAATGGTAAGAGTCCTAAATATAACTTCATGATAAACCACATGTTTTTCAGCAAAAGACCCTGATTTTCATCAAGTACACTGCACTTACCTTTTCAGAAATTTATAGTTATGCAGGGTATAAATAATATCATGGTTGTTCCTGGACCAAATAGAAGTGAAAATATGCTACTGGGCTGAAGCTTCATGTTAGTAATATGAATAGCTTTTTTTTAAGGCTCTCTCGAAGTCATAATTTGTCCCTTTCACACAGTTTTTATTAGCTTCCCCCTTATGTTTTCAAATGAAGTAGCTTATTTTCTTTTTCTTCCTCATGTTATTGCTGAATCTTTGGCTTTATGGTGACCTGGTAATCCCAAATAGGAGTTGGAGCATCATAGATGGCCTTTATTTTGGCCTTTATTCTTTAAGAGGCCTTTTGATCTGAGGGTCAGGCATATCATAAAGTGTAAGGAAAAGTGATTTTATTAGCCATTTACTCATTATTTATAAAGAGTAGAGTTCAAGCATGTCTTTCTGAGGTGCAGGTAGGCTAATTATATGGCTTGACTTATTTTTCTACTTAATTTCTGTATATTCAACACAGGACATCTAAACTGTGCAACAGTTGTCTTTTGCTTACCAAGAGACCTGTGCTATATTATTTTATCTTCTGTTTCCTGAAAATCTTATTAAGAAAGATCATAATTTAGAAGTGCATTTTTTTGAAAATAGCTTTTCTGTTGTCGCAATTATTACATGTTCATGAGACCAAATTTGGAAACTGCAGAAAGAAGAGATAAAAATTGCTGATAAACTGTTAATCTTATATCTTTATGATCTTCTATTTGATTATACTTTTATGGCACATGTAATCAAGAAAGAAGTTAGCTACAAGAAACAAAATGCTTAATAATGGCTTAAACATATAAAATTTTTTTCACTTGCTCAAGAGGTACAGAAGTTGGTAGTCCTGGGCTGCTGTGGCAGCACAGTAATGTCACTAAGGACTCAGGTTAACCTTCCTTAGCTTATGGTCATTTGGTTGTTTGATGGTGCTTTACTGTCAGGCATTATGTTCTTCATTCCAGGCAAGAAGTATGGGCAAAAGGCCTAAAGGGATGCTAGCCAAGTTTGTCCCTTTTAAAAGTTCTGGTTGGTACTTACATCTCATTGGCCAGAGTTGGGTCATATGGCCACCCCAATACTGTTCATCAGAAGCTGGCAAGGAGAAGAGGCCTTGGAGGTGGAGGGTGGGTTAGCCAATAAACAGCTTTTTGCCAAGGAGCATCTTTTAAAAATGACATGAAACCAAAACTTTTGGGGTGTGCTTTAGTGGTGCTTTTTCTCTAGTGTAAAATAACAATTGGTTGGTTTCCTTCCAGGTTCGAATGAAATCCATGTTTGCAATTGGCTTTTGTTTTACTGCCCTAATGGGAATGTTTAATTCTATGTGAGTAGCCTTTTATATGGTTTTATCTAAATATTGCTCTATGTGTGTGTATATGTGAACAATTAACTTTTTTGGTAATATTTTGATATTTCAAATTTACAGAAGAGCTACAAGAATAGTACATTGATTAACCAGATTCACAATTGTTAACATTTTGCCTCATTTGCTTTCCTTTTTTCTCTGTTTCTCCATATCATATATGTACTCATTCATACATTATTTGTATATTTTTCTGAATCATTCAAGAGTTTGTTGTAGGCTTCATGCCTCTTTACCCATAACTACTCAAGTGTGTATTTCCTAAGAACATGGACGTTCTCTTACTTAACCTCAATCCAGTTATCAAACTCAAGGGAAATTTAATTTTGATGGAATACAATTATAACTTTTTCACCCTCTTAATATTGAGGATATCTTATGTGTAAGGCAAAGACTAAGGTTTTATGGGTCCTCTAAAAAGAATTTAATATGTCTCCTGGGTTTTTTAAGTTCCTTACTAACAAACTGCTTCAAAATGAAGGTAGTCGTACAGAGATGTTTTGACTCTTAAAATAGAGTCTTAACAACTATAATCTTGTTTAATGATAAGGTAGGTTACTATTGTCTAAACTAGCATATAGCAGGCCTGAGTAATTGTGGGACTGCTTTTGACAGAAGCTGGGAAAGTATCCAGAGATGACAAGCTGTCATTTATTACCTTTCAGAGCTCACCTGAACTACCACGCATTTTCCTCACTCACTCTTTTTCTTCCCTTTCTCCTACTCTTTCTCCCCTGCTTCATTTCTACCTGTCTGTCTCTTTCTCTCCTTGTACCCACCCCCCACCCCACCTCCATGTTCTTCTCTTCCCACCTGTCAAGGGCCTACTTTGTGCCAGGCATTGTGCTAGGTATCAGAATATAACAAATAAGGTGTGTTCCCTGCCCTCAGTAATATCAAAATTTTATGGAAAGAAAGGACAAACAAATCAATACATTGATGGATGTTACAATAGATGTGTGTGTGTGTGAAATATAGTAGGGGGGAGAAAGGGAGTGGTTATTTTTACTTAGGTGAGGCACCAAAGGGAATGTCCAAAATGATTTTAATACAGAATTTCCACTTAACTAGTGATTACTAAAATCATAGACCTTTAGTGCTGAAAAGGACCTTTGGAAGGTTAAATAACTTGCCCAAGGTTTCTAGAAGTCTCATAATTTCTAACTTATAACTCTAAACTCAGTATTCTTTTTTCACTGCTGTGCTTTCTCTCATTTCTTGGGTATATATCACCGTGGATTACCAGGCAAACCAAACACTGAAAGATTTTGTGGTTAACTAGTAAGCTTCATTGGTACAACTCAAATACTCAAATATTCTTTAATTTGTCACATTCTGGACAGTATAGAGCTAGCTAAGTACTCATCTATATTTTAAAAATTTGATGCTTAACGTCTTATTTTTCTCATACTTCTGATTTTTAAAATAATATTTTTATAGGTTAGTGGTGTGTGTGTGTACAGCTATTCTTATTGGTCTTGGCTTTATTGTGTGATACCTACAATAAATTTGAATCACTGCTTTGCTTGAAGTTCAGCATTTGATTTTATTCCTTAGTCTTATGTACAGGTGGGTTCTAACGAAATAGGCTGATTAAGAAAGAACTGTGGGGAATATAGCCAATATTTTATAATAACTCTAAATGGAGTATAATCTTTAAAAACTGCGAATCACTATGTTGTACACCGGAAACTTATGTAATATTGTAAATCACCTATACCTGAATTTTAAAAAAAAGAAAAGGAAGAAAGAATGGTGGCCATTTCTACCAGTGGTAATGCTGCCTTATATTCATGTGGTTCCCTTTCTTAATGTTATTTGTGAACATATCGTGGTATGAATGGCTGCTCTATGGGAGGGGCATCTGATTCAAATATATTTTTCTCACAATGCCATATTTTTCCCCTCAGGTGGAACCTTTTATTACATTTTTTTCTGTAATCATTGAAGTAATAAATTCTTACTGGAAAAATTCCAATAATATATAAATGTATAAAATATAAAGTAAAGATCACTCTGCCTTCCTCAAATGAGTGTGTGTCCTTTCAAGATCTGTACTTCTTCTCTCCGTATACAAACATTTAGATATTTGTATGTATTAATTTTTATACCCCAAAATGGTTGTTTTGTAACCTGCTATAGTTACCTGTGATAATTTTTTAAATACAGTATGTGTAACTCTTGCATAATCATTTTTAGAGGATTTTTATTATTTTTAATTTTTTTAAAATTTATTTTTTTATTTTTATTTTTTTTGGTTGCGTTGGGTCTTCATTGCTGCACGCAGGCTAGGATTTTTAAAATTATTTATTTATTTGGTGGCACCAGGTCTTAGTTGTGGCTCGTGGGCTCCTTGGTTGCGGCATGCGAACTCTTAGTTGCAGCATGCATGTGGGATCTAGTTCCCTGACCAGGGATCAAACCCGGACCCCCTGCATTGGGAGGGCAGAGTCTTAACCACTGTGCCACCAAGGAAGTCCCATCTTGCATAATCATTTTTAATGTCTGTCAGTATTCCATTGAATGGATGTACCCTAACTTATATAATCTTCTATTAATCTTCACACAGAATTTTCACAGGTAGTATGTACACCAGTGTATACTTATTTTTTCCTCAGGCATATCCTAGCAGTATTGCTTAGGTGAAATTTTTTCTTTTTGGCCTTGCCGCACAGCATGCGGGATCTTAGTTTCCCCGACCAGGGATCGAACCCGCGACCCCGTGCGGTGGAAGCGCGGAGTCTTAACCACTGGACTGCCAGGGAATTCCCCTAGAAAGGTTTTTATTAATTTATATTTTTTGATTATTGCCCTCAGTACTTGTGAGTGGTTCTTTCTTCATATATTTGTCATTACTGGGAATTATGTATCTGTTTAATATTTGCAAATCTAATAGCTAAACAATAATATTTCTTTTAAAATTTGCATTTCTTGTGAGATGTAGCATCTTTTCATATACTTATTATGTTTATCTATTTCTAAATTTCTAGTTCATGTTCTTTCCCTTATTTTCTTTTTATAAGAATTTTTTATTTATTGAGACTGTTAAGCTCTCTTTTTGAGATATATGGACAATGTTAATTTTTATGTCAAATCTGTTACTCTTTTCTGTTATATAAATAGTGCCTTTCTCATACCAGATTATATAAATTTTTTTCTACTTTTTATTTGTTATATTTAAATTTTGTTTCATCTGTAATTTTTTTTGGTGGTCAGTTTCCAACTTTACCAAGTACTTAGCTATTGTTAATACCAGGTAGGGAACAAATAATATATTTTCCCTGATGATTTGAAATGACTAGTTTATGATATATCAGGTAGCTTCCCAAAGCTTATGCAGTAGATCTTAACCAGGAATGTGCATCAGAACCAAAGTTTAAAAAGAAAAAGAATTTTCTTATACTAGTAATACACAAGTACTTCTAAAAAATTCAAACAGTATAGAGTAATGTAGAATAAAAAGTGAAAGTGAACCCAAATGAGTTGAAAACTTATGTCCACAGAGAAAGCTGCACATAGATGTTTATTGCAGCTTGATAATTGCCAAAACTTGGAAGCAACCAAGATGTTCTTCAGTTGGTAAACGGGTAAACTGTGGAACATCCAGACAGTGGAATGTTATTCATTGCTAAAAAGAAATGGGCTATTGGCCATGCAAAGACATGGAGAAACCTTAAATGCATATTACTAAGTGAAAGAAATCAACCTGAAAAGGCTACGTACTATATGATTACAACTATATGACATTCTAGAAAGGGCAAAGCTCTGGAGACAGTAAAAAGGTCAGTGGTTGCCAGGGATTAGGTGTGAGGGAGGGATGAATAAGCAGAGCACAGAGGATTTTTTAGTGTAAAACTATTCTGTGTGACACTTAATGGTGATACATGTTGCTATACATTTATTAAAACCCAAGAGTGAACCCTAATGTAAACTGTGGACTTTGGGTGATAATGAGGTGCCATTGTAGGTTCATCAGTTGGCAATTATGAATAATGCTTCCATAAACATCTGTGTGCAGGTTTTTTTGTGAACATGTTTTCAGCTCCTTTGGATAGATACCAAGGAGCATGGTTGCCGAATGGTATTCATGTTTTTTTTCTGGTCTTTGTGCCCAGCCCAGAAATTTAAATATATATATATATTTAAGTATATATATAAATATATATATAGTTAAATATATATAAACATATATATTTAATCTATTTAAATATATACATGTTTCTTATGTCTAGGACTGTGAACACCTAGAAGTTAAAGAATGTATCTCTATTTTTATAAGCTGGTATGTGAAATTAAAAGTCTAGTACATTTTTTTTTTTTTTGGTGAGCGAATTCCAAGTTTTATTTCACATATATTGAAAAGCAGACGTTTCAGATCTGATGTTCAGAATATCCAGTCTATAGGATTCAATGCTATCTTCATATCCTCAGATAAAACGTCATTGTTCATGTGACATGACAGTCCAGACAATAGCTGGGATTGAAACCGAATGCACCCCTTTCTTTTTCTTTTCATTAAAAATATTAGCAAATAATAATTTAATCAAAATTTAATCATATTTGTATGTATGAATTTTAAATTTAAATGGGAAAAAAAGGAAAAAAAATATATAGAAAAAAAAACCCCACCATCCCTCAGCAGTTCTAAACAAAATTAATGTGGGTGTCAATTATTACAGAGTCTAGTACCTATTTTGATTGTATTGAACAATCACTATTCATTTTTTGTATAATTTCTCTTAGTTTCACCTTGATCATCTGTTTATTATGGAATGGAATACATTATCTCTAATATCTATTTTAGTCTTAAAATTGTTGATAGAAAAAAGCCTCAAGTTAGACTAAGATGGGAAGGACTTGAGCTCCCAGATTGCCAGAGTAGCAACAAGAGGCACCAAATTCAGCTATTTATTTGTCTTTGGCTTCTCTTCTGGATCATTTCCATAAAGCTGAAACATTAAATCTTGGAATTAGAAGTGATCTTAAAAGTCATTTAACACATTACTTCTGTGTCAATACGGAAATGCCTCCAATAATACCTCTAGCAGATAATTTTCCATTATTTTTAATCATTTTCAACGATGAGGAGCTTGATGGTTTCTGAGATAATATAGTTTTACCGAGTAGTATTTAGAGTATGAAAGTGGTTCCTTTTACTGGACCAAAATATGCCTGCTTGTTCTTCTGCTCATGAGCACTGGTCCTGCCCTCTGGAACTGCAGAGAGTAAGTTCACTTAAAGAAATAATCGACCTATTATAAGCTATTTCTCTCTTTGCACCTTTTTCTTTCTCTCCCTAACTCTTTTCATTATTAGGCTACACACCAGTAATGGTATCTATTCTTAGCTATTCCAATGGCAAGCCTCTAATCTCCTGGAAAAATTAATTTGAAGGGTTTTTTCCTTCATATTTGTGGCTGGTTTAAGGTCTCATTCGTACTAAATGCTCAGTTTCACATAAATGAATAACTCACTTATAGGACATGAAAGGTTTTCTCTCTCCTTTTTCTTTTAAAGCTTTTTTCCAGCTTTATTGAGATATATAATAACATATAATATAGAACATTGTGTACGTTTAAGGTGTACAGAGTGATAATTTGATACACATACATATTGCCAAATGATTACCACAGTAAGGTCAGTTAGCAAATCCTTCATCTCACATAAATATCATTTTGTTGTGGTGGCGTTGAGAACAATTAAGACTTACTCTCTTAGCTTTCAAGCATATAATATGGTATTAACTATAATTACTATGCTGTACATTAGAAGCCCAGAGCATATTCATCTTAAAACTGGAAGTTTGTACCCTTTGACCAGCATCTCCCCATTTCCCTCAACCCCCGTCCTCTGGCAACCACCAATCTAATTCTCTGTTTCCATGAGTTCAGCTGTTTTAGATTCCACATATAAGTGATGTCATACAGTATTTGTCTTTCTCTGTCAGACTTGTATACAGTATATATATCACATTTTCTTTATCCATTCATCTGTCGGTGGGCACTTAGGTTGTTTCCATATCTTGGTTATTATGAATAATACTGCAATGACATGGGAGTACAGATCTCTTTGAGATAGTTTATTTCAATTCCTTTGGCTAAATAGCTAGAAATGGGATTTCTGGATCATATGGTAGTTCTACTTTTAATTTTTTGAGGAACATCCATATTGTTTTTCATAGTAGCTGTACCAATTTACATTCCCAGCAATAGTGCCCAGGGATTCCCTTTTCTCCACATCCTTGCCAGCATTTGTTATCTCTTGTCCTTTTGATAATAGTCATTCTAACAGGCATGAGGTAAAATCTCATTGTGGTTTTGATTTGCATTTCCCTGATGGTTAGTAATGTTGACCACCTTTTCATGTACTTCTTGGCCATTTGTATGTCTTGTTTGGAAAAATGTCTATTCAGATCCTCTGCCCACTTTTTAATTGGATTATTTGGGGGGCTGTTTTGCTATTGAGTTGTACGAATTCCTTATATATTTTGGATATTAACCCCTTATCGGATATATAGTCTGCAAATATTTTCTCCCATTTCATAGTTTGCCTTTTCATTTTGTTGTTTCTTTTGCTGTGCAGAAGCTTTTTAGTTTGATGTAGTCACATTTGTTGATTTTTGTTGCTTGTGCTTTTGGTGTCATATCCAAAAAAATCATTGCCAAGACCAATGTCAAGGAGCTTTTTCCCCTATGTTTTCTTCTATAAGTTTTACAGTTTCAGGTCTCATGTTTAAGTCCTTAATCCATTTTGAGTTAATTTTTGTGAGTAGTGTATGATAGGGGTCCAGTGTAATTCTTCTGCATGTGAATATCCAGTTTACCCAGCACCATTTATTGAAGAGACCATCCTTTTCCCCACTGAGCATTTCTGGCTCTTGTCAGATGTTAGTTGACTGGGTTTATTTCTGGGCTCTCTATTCTATTCTGTTGGTCTGCATGTCTATTTTTGTGCCAGTAATATATTGGTTTGATTACTATAGCTTTGTAACATAGTTAGAAATCAGGAAGTTTGATACCTCCAGCTTTCTCAAGATTGCTTTGCCTATTCAAGATCTTTTGTGGTTCCATATGAGTTTTAGTATTGATGTTTCTATTTTTGTGAAAAGTAGAGTTTTGATTAGAGATTGTATTGGATCCAGAGATGACTTTGTTGTTGTTGTTTTTAATAAATCTATTTATTTTATTTATTTATTTTTGGCTGCCTTGGGTCTTCCTGTGCACGGGCTTCCTCTAGTTGCAAGGAGCGGGGGCTGCTCTTCATTGTGATGCGCAGGCTTCTCATTGTGGTGGCTTCTCTTGTTGTGGAGCATGGGCTCTAGGATGCGGGCTTCAGTAATTGTGACATGCAGGCTCAGTAGTTGTGGCTCGTGGGCTCTAGAGCGCAGGCTCAGTAGTTGTGGCACATGGGCTTAGTTGCTCCACGGCATGTGGGATCTTCCCAGACCAGGGCTTGTACCTGTGTCCCCTGCATTGGCAGGTGGATTCTTAACCATTGTGCCACCAGGGAAGCCCTGTAGATGACTGTGGATAGTATGGACATTTTAACAATATTAACTCTTCCAGTCTATGAACATGGATATCTTTCCATATATTTGTGTCTTCTTCAGTTTCTTTATCAATGTCTTATAGTTTTCAGTGTATATATCTTTCACCTCCTTGATTAAATTTATTCCTAAGTATTTTATTGTTTTTGATGCTATTGTAGATGGGATTGTTTTATTTATTTTTTCATATAGTTCATTTTTGGTATATAGAAATGCAACTGATTTTTGTATGTTGATTTCCATCCCAAAACTTTACTGAATTCATTTATTAGTTGTAAAAGATTTTCTTTTTGGCTACAATTTCAAGTCAAAAATGTCAAGGAATAAAATTACTATATAAGATGAATTTGTTGGGTGTGTATGTTAGCAATAAGAGGGCTAAACATTTCGGGCTATATTTATTCCAGCCCTACTCCTCACAGTTTTTAACTCTACAGATGGAGAGTAGAGTGGCGTATGTAGAACAGTATACTGCATACAGCATGTAACCAGGAAATATTGGAACAACTGTGTATAATACTTCCTGTGAGTGAATGGGAATATCTCCTCCTGGAAAAGTTATTACAATACTTTGTTTTGCTTTTGTGAGGTTAGTAGATAAGAATAACTACTTCAAGCAGATCTTTAAATATTTTCGTCATATCCAAGTAACAGTTCATGATTGAGCCCTTACCCTGTGCAAACTATATACTAGGAAAGCAGTTGGAAATAGTAAGTGGACAATCATACGTATGTATAGAATATGTCAAATTCATTCTATTTATATTCTTTGGAGTTCAGCTGTATAAGAAGATCTTTATAACCACAATAGTTAATATGGATATTTAGGGATTTTTTTTCCCCAATGAAAAAGATGGTAATGCTACCTCTCTTTTCCCTCTCCCTCTATAGAAACATTCTAAATACCAAATGTTTTTCTAAGAGGGAATGTTCTAGATATTTTAACTGGAGTTAAAGACTTTATTTGGATAATGTAACTGATGCTGTCATATATTTTTCTAATATTATGAAGTATCACTATCCTTAATCACATTAATTTATAATTCTCAATATTGTCTGACTGTACAGCTTATTCATAGAAAAGTATAAAAGAAGTTTATATCCCCAGCACCTCAAAATAAACACTGATACATATTTTCTTCTAGTTTTTTCTAAGATTTTCTCTTTTCAGAACATTTTTCTTTCCTATTTTAGAAAAAGTAAAAGGAATTACTTTCAAACATTAGAAGTATGTTAAAAGTTATCTCAGAGTATTATGTATGCCATTTTTCATTCACCGCTATGTATATTCCATGAATTTCTCTCCAGAAGTGTTTATCCTGTTTAATGTGTATATACGGGGAATCTTTGAGTCTTGGAAAAGAGGGTTCTTAAAATCTTATTGGTGTCATGGTTTAGAACAGTGGTTCTCAAAGTGTGGTCTGGGGATCCCTGGAGGTCTGTGAGACTTTTAGGAGGTCCTTGAGGTAAAAATTATTGTTGTAATAATTCTAAGATGTTATTTGCCTTCTTCACTCTCCTTCTCTCATGAATGTACAGTGGAATTTTCCAGAGGCTTCATAGGGTGTGTAATATTGCGACAGCCTGAGTAATGAAGCAGCTATGAGAATCCAACATTTTTCTATTAAGTAAAACATTAAAGAGATTGGGGGAAAAAAAGCCTTTCTTCTCACTAAATTCTTTTTCTGTATGGAAAATATATTTTCCATTAAAATACTTGTGTTAACATACTGAATATTGCTACCTTTTAAATGACTTGATAAATGGTTTAAAATTTCTGTTTTAATTTATAAAACAGTAATATTGATAGATATAACCTCTAAGTAAAACCTCTTTAGGGTCCTCAATAAGTTTTCAGAGTGTTAAAGGATCCTGGTACTGAAAAAATTAAGAATCACTAGTTTAGAAAAAGATTGATGGGAAAAATCTAAGCCCTTCCTTACATCCTTATACTTCAAGTCTCTTTTTAGAATATCATCCTTTCTTTATTTTTTAGAGATCAAGGGACTTAGAGTTCTATTTCTGTCCCAGATTCTTCTCTGGAACTAAGAGCCTTGTCTGTCTTCCAAAAATAACAGTTCTTTGTCTTTTCCTTTTTAGATTTGATGGTAGAGTGGTGGCAAAGCTCCCTTTCACCCCCCTTTCCTACATCCAAGGACTGTCTCATCGAAATCTGCTGGGGGATGATACCACAGACTGTTCCTTCATCTTCCTGTATATTCTCTGTACCATGTCAATTCGACAGGTAAGTGACAACATCCACTATTTAATATGTATATCCTTCCTTGCTGTCACACCCTAAATTAGTGTCTACTTCTGTAATACTGGAAGTGTCTACCTTTTGCTACTGAGATCTCTCAGTTGCTTGTTTTAGAATTCCAGAGTATCATCTAAAACTGTTTTAAATGTGTGTAGGTCTAGATTACTGATCCTTAGGGATGGGAAGTAGCCATAAAATCAAAAATGGTTTCCACATCCCATTTTTAGAGCTCTCAAGTTTCTTCTTTATTGCAACTATCTAAAGGTAGAAAAGTAAAGAGTGGGTTTTGTCTTCCCACTGTCATTTCTTCTTTATTATACACCAGTGCCTTTTGGCACTTCAGAAACACAGATAAACATAATAATTTGGGAACTTTAAGTTAGTCACAGTTGAGATAAAGTCTGGGTTGTAGAATTTACATTCAAGCAACATGATGGTCAGACATTCATAGTGAAAAAGAGTGAGAACTAAGAGATCCATATAAGGTTGTGAGAGCCTGGAAGAGAGACACAACATTCAATTAGTGGCAGACGATTCAGGCAGAAAGGTTGAAAGAATGAAGTGGCTTTTGAGATGGGACTTTAAAAAGTGAGTTGTTTTTCTTCTTCTTCTTCCTCTGAATATTGTCTGTGGCAGCAGGTTTTTTGATTTGTCTGGCATGTGGGAATCAATAGGAAACGGAATTATAGTTTGAAGCTCACAAAGATCTTCATGATCTTACCACTTAATACTTTCCTTACCTCATCTCTCACCTCATCCAACACTCCAGCCATTCTGACTTGCCTGACAGTTTCCATGTTCCACTTACCCAGACTCACTTTTTGTGAATGCTCTTCCTTCTATCTGGATGTCTCCCACCTTCTTCTGTTGCATATTGAATGCAACCAAGTTTCCAGGCTTCCTGGAATCATTTTCTGACACTTGCTGCATTCTGAAGGGTAGATATGTGACCAGATGCAGAAATCTCAGAAGATTATCACAGTAGTCTAGCAAAAAATCACTATGTTCTAAACTGTTACAGTGATGGGAGGGTTGAAAAGGAGGGGACAAAGTTGAAAAATATATAGAGGTAAACTAGCAGAACTTAGAGATTGGTTTAATGTGAGAAAGGAGAAACTAAGGTGACTTCAACATTATGGCTTTGGTGACCAAATGGAGGATGGGAATAGAAGAAAGAGAAGTAGGTTGGTTAGAAATCATGCTGTTTGAGGTGTTTGTGAGGCACTTAACTGGGTATGTCCACCAGGAAGTTATATTCTTGTGTAGCCGAGGTGTATACTATATCTTTTGGTATGCTTTAGCATTTTGACTTATCCAAGGTGAAAGCCAAGACAGTGACAACATGGATCTCTTTGTTGGTTTAACAGAGGTCATCAGTAACTAGAATATTGCTCTTAAATTTGATTATTTAAGTATGAAATATTAAAATTATAGCTAGGGTCAAAATATTAATAAAAACAATGATGTATACATGCTACTTTAAGCAACAAAGAACAATTCTATTTTAATTACATGCAGATGTTACTACTTTATTTGTGATGGCTCACAACAGTTTTGTATTTTGTTTTTGGGGTTTTTTTTTTTTTGGCCACGCCTCGCGGCTTTGCAGGATCTCAGTTCTCTGACCAGGGATTGAACCTGGGTCACGGCAGTGAAAACCTGGAATCCTAACCACTAGGCCACCAGGGAACTCCCTCACAATAGTTATTTTATATGCACCATTTGCACTGCTACCTGGACATTGTTACCTAGAAATCACCATCTGAACTGTAGAGTTTTTTTTTTAATGAAATAAATGTTAAGAACGATCATTGAGAAAGTTCAGCTCAAGCTGGTCTTTAAACTCCTTTCAGTTATTTCAGAAAGTCTGGTGAGGTGTATATGTAGCAATTAATTTTATCAGGAATGCCATGGTCATTTACCATGGTGGTCAGCAAACAGAAGAAGTTAGGGGTCCCCAGCACCCGGGCTGCGGACTGGTACGACATGTTAGGAACTGGGCCGCACAGCAGGAAGTGAGCTGCGGGCAAGTGAGCGAAGCTTCATCTGCTGCTCCCATTGCTCACATTACTGCTTGAACCATCTCCCTGCTGCCCGTCCATGGAAAAAATTGTCTTCCATGAAACCAGTCCTTGGTGCCAAAAAGTTTGGGGACTGCTGGTCTAGATGATAAATATTTTTGTATTTACTTTTCAGACCATACAGTCTCTGTCACAACAACTTAACTCTGCCATTATAGTATGAAAACAGTCCTAGACAATATGTAAATGAATGAGCGTGGCTGTGTTCCATCAAAACTTTATTTATAAAAACAGTGGCTTCCCTGGTGGCGCAGTGGTTAGGAATCCGCCTGCCAATGCAGGGGACATGGGTTCGAGCCCTGGTCCAGGAAGATCCCACATGCCACAGAGCAACTAGGCCCGTGAGCCACAACTACTGAGCCTGTGCTCTAGAGCTTGCGAGCCACCACTACTGAAGCCCACTTGCCACAACTACTGAAGCCCATGCACCTAGAGCCCATGCTCCGCAACAAGAGAAGCCACTGCAGTGAGAAGCCCGCGCGCCGCAACGAAGAGTAGCCCCCGCTAGCTGCAACTAGAGAAAACCCGTGCGCAGCAATGAAGACCTAATGCAGCCATTAATTAATTAATTAATTTATAAAAACCGGGCAGTAGACCATCCATGCTAACTCCTGAGAATACAAAAAAAAGGTGAAAGGTGATGGGTGGGGAGAGAAGGGGCAGCAAAAAAAACCAAAAAAATTCAGTGTGTTTGTTTTCAGCCAAGGAAGATATATATTCATACTTTTAATTTCCACTTGTCCGATCCTATGCACTGATATTAATAAGAGAAAAGTATATAGAGCTCTTGTATAAGTATTCTGAGATATTAAAAATCTTTGAAAAATCACCTAAATGGCCTACTTTTATCATTTTTATTAGCTGCCAATAGTTTCTGTATTCTGTTCCCCATTGGTTGTTAGTATGTATACTAACAGGAGGATTATGAACTTATATCCAGTCTGAAATACTTCAGCATTTGAAGTGTTACTATGGAATATATGCTTCTTTCTTTGAATTAAAATTCCTTTCTCTTATTCCCTTTCTCTTTCTAAGTTTTGTTTTGTTGTTTTATTTGTTTTTTAAGATCTTAGGTTGCATAATAGTTGACTCTGTTGATGCATGTGAAATGAGCCGTCATAAAATATGAGGCTTTCAGATTAGAGACTGTATTATGATTCCCTCAATGAAGCCATTCTTTTTTTTTAATTAATTAATTTATGTATATATTAAAAAAATTTTTTTTTGGCTGTGTTGGGTCTTTGTTGCTGCACATGGGCTTTCTCTAGTTGCAGCGAGCGGGGACTACTCTTCATTGTGGTATGCGGGCTTCTAGTGATTTCTTAATTTCCTGTATATACCTTAAAGCGTAGTGTGCACCTAAAAGGCATATGTGAAACAAACAGTAGATACTACACCCAAATATAAACTTATAAACTTGGAAAATTGGGGTTATACCACTTTTTACTCCCTAGAACAATGTAGGAAAATTCATGTTGCCCCCAACCTCCAGTAGAAATTGTCAAACTTTTGGGTTTTTACCAATCTAATAGATAAGAATTGCTTTCTCATTGTAGTTTTAATTTGCTCATTTGGATTGAGCATCTCTATTTGTCTAAGAGCTATTCATGTATATTTTTTCTTTCTTTGGTAGGCGAGACACTGTGTATGCTTTTTGCCTATTTCGCTATTGGGTTGTTGGTCTTTTTCTTAATTTTTAGCTCTTAGGGAGATTAGCTCTCTCTGTGATCTAAGTTACTAATAATTTTTACAAATTGTCGTTCGTGTTTGTTTTACTTATCATGGTTTTTGCCATGCAAAATTTTGTTTGCTGGAGGTTTTTTGTTGTTTTTGTTTTGTTTTGTTTTTTCCTTTTTTGGTTTACTAGTCTTTAACTAAAGTTATAAAGAAATTCATCCTTGTTTTCTTCTAGTACATTTTGGTTTCATTCTTTATATTTAAATCATGGTTTGATGCATTTGGAGTTGACACTGGTGTACCTTATTTATTCTTTGCTCTTGTACTTTGCCAACTATTATGTGATTTTTATGAGGGAAAACATGGATTCATTTGAGATCAAAGGTTGCCTATCCCTTGTTTTCAAAGACTGAGAAGCCAGGGGGTCAAAAGAATGCAGTAAGGTTAATGATTATTCTTGAATCTAGTGTGTATTTGAATAGGACGAAGCCCTGTCAGCAGCCTACTATTAATATTTTCTCTGGAGTGCCTGGCTAAATTCCTCTTTGAAATTTGTAAGTCTGTTCAGATCCCAGTGCAAGTGTTTGGCTGGGGACACTCCTCCTTTCTTCACACCTTGTGTAGATAATCAGGTCTTTTGGAATGCGCAGGTGTCATAGGGTGGGCTAAGCATTGTGACCTGAACCCCTAGAGTAAAAGAATATGGAGGAGTGGGTCAAAATATACGTGTCATACCTATAGAGTCTCAAGGTTTAAACTTGTCAGTGTGACTGCCCCTGGTAGCAATTTTCCTGAGGAATCCTCAAGGCAATGCTGTCTTATGTCCAGAAGCTACTTTCTGGTTTCCTATATTCAGTAATTCCAGTGCTTTTAATCTTTCTTGTTTCTTGTGGTAAAATAGACATAACAAAATATGCTGCTTTAACCATTTTTAACTGTACAATGCTGTGACATTAAGTACATTGTACGTTGTCATATGACCATCACCACTATCCATCTCTAGAACTTTTTCATCTTCCCAAACCGAAAATCTCTGCCCATTAAACACTAAATCTCCATTACCCTCTCCCCTCAGTCCCTGGCAACAACCATTCTATTTTCTGTCTCTGTGAATTTGGCTGTTCATATTTGTGAATTTGACCTCATATAAGTAGAATCATACTTATGTCCTTTTGTAACTGGCATGTTTTAAAGGTTCATCCATGTTGTAGCATGTGTCAGAATTTTTCCTTTTTAAGGGTGAATAGACATTCCATTGTATGTATATACCACATTTTGTTTATTCATCTGTCAAAGGACATTGGATTGCTTCTACCTTTTGGCTGTTGTGAGTAATGCTGCTGTGAACACGGGTGTATAAATGTCTGAATTCCTGTTTTCCCTTCTTTTTGCATATATACCCAGAAGTAGAATTGCTGATCATACTGCAATTCTATGTTTAATTTTTTGAGGAATCAACATACTGTTTTCCATAACTACTCATCATTTTACCCAGTACTGTTATCTTAAGGCTTCAGTTCGCCACCAGTTTGAGACCATTTTTAAAAGAATACAAGTAATTTCTCATGCTTTTGTTTCAGTGAGTGAAAACCATAATTTCATTCACTCAGGGTTAATGTTTATGCTGAACGTGTAAAAACAAAATGTATTTTATTCGTTACCTCCAGCAATGGTGGGGTGGCCTTGCTTGTTTTAATGGGGAAGTCTTCTTGTAAATTAGAATATAGCATCTAGGGGAATGAGAAACATTTCTGTTATTCATGTCCTTAAACTATCAACAGTTTAATTGCTGAAGTGAGTAGATAGTTCTATCACCAGGTTTCTGGAATTTGTTTTAAACATCTTATATTTGTGAAAGATTATGATATTTACATATGTCAGTTAATAACGTCTCTACAGCATTAACCAGAATCCACTTCCTTTACTGAGAGTGATAGTGTGATTAAATCAACTAGCTCCAGTCCCTTCGTGACAATACCCCAAGGGTAGGAGTGTGCTAACTGGTTTTAAAAAAAGTGTCACCTTAAGAACAACTGCTAAAAAAAAAAAGAAAACTGCTAACTTTCTATATCATGCCCCCTTATTATGATGGAGGTATAATATTAGGTTGAATTAAGGGTATCTGTCTGCTTCAGTAATTTTTTCCCCCTATCTATAAGAGAACTTACTATCACATTAATAATAATCCCTTGATAGAGTCCTCTTTTCATTTATTCATTCAACAAAATTGAACACATACGTGTATCAGGCTCTGTGCTGGGTGCTTAGTATACAGTTATATAAAAAAAAAAAAACTGACGTATGATTATGGTCCTTGCCCTCATGGAACTTATGTTTCTTTTCAAATAAAAAGGTTAATTTTCCCCACCTGCAACTTCACTTTAAAGAATCATTATCGAATATGAGGGTATAGAAGTACATTTAAAATTATTTCTGTTATACCAATCAGAGTGGAGGCAGATTAAACAAAGATTAAATTTTAAACCTAAACTAAGGCAATTTTATGACATTACTAATTCACGTAAGTATTTGTGAGTCTGGTTTTTATCTGTTACTTATTTTTTTCATGTTCTAGTATGTTAGTGATTATATGATTCACCATCGACTTAGGAGTTTTCAAGGAGGCACTTCCCCGGTGGCGCATTGGTTAAGAATCCACCTGCCAATGCAGGGGACATGGGTTCGAGCCCTGATCCGGGAAGATCCCACATGCTGCGGAGCAACTAAGCCCGTGCACCACAACTACTGAGCCTGCGCTCTAGAGCCCGTAAGCCACAACCACTGAGCCCTTGTGCCACAACTACTGAAGCCTGTGCTCCTAGAGCCCGTGCTCCGCAACAAAGAAGCCACCGCAATGAGAAGCCCGCGCACGGCAAGGAAGAGGAGCCCCTACTCACCGCAAGAGAAAGCCCGCGTACAGCAACGAAGACCCAACGCAGCCAAAAATAAATAAATAAAGTTATAAAAAAAAAAACAAAGAGTTTTCAAGTAAAAGCAGAAATAATACTTACTGATAATAGATTTTAAGACACATTCTTACTTCAGAAACTTTAAAATGGCGGGGAGAGAGGAGGAATGCATTATAAGGTTGAGGAAGTATAGTATTTGGAGGTAAAACACCAAGGTTTGATTCTTGTTGACACTTACTGGCCGAGTGTCCTTGGGAAACTCTCTGAGTCTCAATTTTCACAAAGGTGAAATGGGGTTTGGTGTACAACCTCACCATGTTATGATAATCAGATGACAATGATATAGAAGGTTAGCAGTTTTTCTTAAGGTGATACTTTTTTTAAAAACCAGTTAAAAAAATAAGTATTTAAATTTTTAAAATTAGTATTTGTTTCCCAGCCCTAGATAGGACCGGTTCTTTTCACAGATTAAAACATGGTGATATGTCATATTAACTGAAAAGAAATCTAATTACCTTTCCTAATTTTGTCTTTCTCCTTTTGTTTACTTGCTTAATGTGTAGTGATTAGCAATTAGCTGCCTTGACCTTCACATCACTGTTTCCTTTGTCTGACTTTGTAGCAGCGGAAATGGTAGGTCTGCCAGCTTTTATCAGAGGTGATAAGTTAGTCCAGGGCAGTGATGAAATTTAAGAATAAAGGGAAATTTTCTTAACTCCTAAAATTAAGGTACTTGCTTTTTTTTTTTTTCTTTCCTTTTCTTATTATGAGTCAGTAGTGGGTTGAGTAAATGGTGATCTCCTCTACAGAAGGTGCTCTAAATCTTAGTGAAAATACACGCAAACTTACCTGGTGAACAGCTAAGGGAAAAGTGGTCTGTTCTTATAAATTTATATGACAGTGAAAGCTATGAACAGAATTCTCTTTTCTTTGCAGGCAAAAAGGGTTAGTGGTTCTGAGGAAAAGTACAAGAAAGAGTTTCTTTTTTTTTTTTGTCACTCACATCTTAATATATAACTTTAATGGATGTATGACTGTAATCTGAAGAAGTATCAGTGAGAATTTGTCATTGTCTCCCTCAACAGACATATGTGCTCAGGACAGTGATAAAAATAAGTAAATTTTATTTTTTCTCTCACTTTTGGCTTTCCTAGGGCAAAGAATTTTGATATGGCTTGTAAAAATAGGTTCTAATTATGTCATGTCAGTATATCTTAAAGTCATCAGAATGATAGGACAAGATAGATGCCTACCATCTCTTGTACCTCATCATTAATTTATGTCACTTTATTTAAGGATTATAACTTAAGTCATTAATTTCAGTATAGCTTATCTATAAGCAAGGCATTTTCATTTGTAATATTTAACTTCAAATCAGAGAATGCATGTGATTCAGAACAGATTATTCAGGCATCATCTTAATCTGATCCCTTTGAATTGTTTCAGTGCATGAGTTCAAGGCTTTATTTAGAATATTCCTGTCCTTGCAAAAGAATGATTCAAGTCATTATACTATGCCAGGAATTCTTCTTTGATGCTGAGAATGCAAGAGCAAGAAGTGATTGTCTCTACCCTTGTGGAACTCACAGTCTATGTGGGAAGACAGACCCATAAGTAATAGTAGAGTGTGATTGATGCCCTTTGTGTGTGTGTGCATGTACAAATACGGTATAGGAGGGGAAAAAAAGTGTTATGGAAGTGAAATGGCTGCAGGGATTATTTCTATGAAACAAAGATTTTATACAAGAGGGCCATTTAAGTTGTATCTTGAAGGATGAGTAGGGGTTTTCCAATCTTATCAGAATATTCTTGGCATGGTATGAGTAAAAACATGGAGGCTTGAAAGTGTGTAGTGGATATAGAGACCACTGAGTCCAGAGTTCTTGGTGGGATATAATAGGAGATGAAGCATGTCACTGCTTGTACTGATTTCTGTCTGTTTCTTTCTTTCTTTTTCTTTTTTTTTTTTAAATGGAAATGTGGGAGTTGTTGCACAGAAGTGGTATTTATTTATTTATTTATTTATTATTTTTGGCTGTGTTGGGTCTTCGTTTCTGTGCGAAGCCTTTCTCTAGTTGTGGCAAGCGGGGGCCACTCTTCATCACGGTGCGCGGGCCTCTCACTATCGCGGCCTCTCTTGCTGCGGAGCACAGGCTTCAGACGCGCAGGCTCAGTAGTCGTGGCTCACGGGCCCAGTTGCCCCGCGGCATGTGGGATCTTCCCAGACCAGGGCTCAAACCCGTGTCCCCTGCATTAGCAAGCAGATTCTCAACCACTGCGCCACCAGGGAAGCCCTGTTTCTTTCTTTATATGTGTTTCTTATAGTGCAAATCTACTAGTGACAAATTCTCTTAATCTTCATTTATCCAAAAATATTTATTTTATCTTTATTCTTGGAGAATATTTTCATGGGATACAGAATTCTGGGTTGACTGTGTTTGTTTTAATCCTTTAGCATTTTAAAATGTCTTTCCACTATCTTCTGGCCTCCATTGTTTTTGATGAGCAGTCCTTTATATCTTTGTATCCCTACAGATAATGTGTCACTTTTCTCTGGCTGCTTTCAAATTTTTTTTTAAGTTTGGTTTTCAGCAATTTGACTATGATGTGCCTAGGGCATTTAAAAAAAATTATCCTGCTAGAGTTTATGGTTTTATAAAATCTGGGAAAATTTCAGCAATTATTTTTTCAAATATTTTTTTCTGCCCCATTCTTTCTTGTGTGATTCCATTTACATATACATTAATCCTCTGGTGCAGATTTGATGGCTCATCCTCCTTTCAAAATTTTGATTTCCACTTTGTAAGATATGTGTTGAAGTCTGCAATATAATTTGTTATAACATAGACACATTCTAGAATGTTAGAGCCACAGCCACACAGGACTGTGGCTCCTTGAAGGTGCTTGATGGGGAAGTTTGAAGGGCCCAGTAGGGGGCTTCAGGTTCCCAACACTATTTCATCTCTTTTCTGTGTTGGGTTTTTACATGATTTTGTTTAAAGAAAGGATTCTGTGGCTAAAGGGTCTGAAAACAATCAACCTAGTGAGCCCCCTTCTTTTAAATGTAAGGAAAATTGAGACTTGGTAAAGTGAAAATATACTGCTTATTACTTTCTTTGCCTAGTTTGCTAGTACTGGAAAGCAAGTCTTCTGACTGCTAACCCAGTATTATTTCAGCTACACTGGTGTTGTACTGTCATTAAATATTTAATCTCTACATCATTCTCCTAAATAGCCTATTTTGATACAATGTGAAAATCCTGGGACTGTTGGATGGGGCCATTTGAGGTGATTGGATTTTACACACAGCATTATGAATAAAGTAAAGATTATGTTATAGGAACTTGATGAGAAATTGTAATCAGTTGGAAAGGAAGGCTGGTTGTCAGATGCCAGAGAAACTAACAAAGAGTGAAGTAAGGACTGCCATGGCTGAGTTATTTTAGCTAAATGACTAAGAAATAAAATTTAGCAGAATGTGTTTATTGCCAGTGACCTGGGTCTTCCCAGAATATCCAGTTAGCAACCAACAATTTCCTTTTCTTGATCACCGGTCCTTATCCTTTGCAGAGAGGAAGGAACGCAAATCCTGTAGTGGTATTTTTCTGGGTTTCCTGCCAATAGAAGGCATGATTACGGGAAAAGGTTTTTCCTTTGTTTTTCTCTTCTGACATATACTCTTCAGTTGTTACCCTGTTACACAGGACTGGACAGAAATGCAAAATAATTGTTTTATATCTTTCCAAAACCTTACCATACTTTTTTTCTTTTTAATTTTTAAATTATTTTTATTTTTTTAATTAATTTTTTAAATTAATTTTAAATTTAATTTTTATTGAAGTAAAGTTGAATTACAGTGTTGTGTAAATTACTGCTGTACAGCAAAGTGACTCACTTATACATATATATACATTCTTTTTCATATTCTTTTTCATTATGGTTTATCACAGGATATTGAATGTAGTTCCCTGTGCTATAACAAGTAGGACCTTGTTGTTTTATCCATTCTATATATACCAGTTTGTATCTGCTAATCCCCAGCTCCCACTCCTACCCTCTCCTACCCCCCTCCCCATTGGCAACCACCAGTCTATTCTCTATGTCCTTGATTTTGTTTCTGTTTCATAGGTAGGTTCGTTTGTGTCATATTTTAGATTCCACATATAAGTGATATTATATGGTATTTGTCTTTCTCTTTCTGACTTAATTCACTTAGTTTGATCATTTCTAGTTGCATCCATGTTGCTGCAAATGGCATTATTTCATTCTTTTTTATAGCTGAGTAGTATTCCATTGTATATATATACCACATCTTCTTTATCCATTCATCTGTTGATGCACATTTAGGTTGTTTCCATGTCTCGGCTATTGTGAATAGTGCCGCTGTGAACATAAGGGTGCATGTATCTATTTGAATTATAGTTTTGTCCAGATACATGCCTGGGAGTGGGATTGCTTTATCATATGGTAATTCTATTTTTTAGTTTTCTGAGGAACCTCCATACTGTTTTCTATAGTGGCTACACCAACTTACATTCCCACCAACGGTGTAGGAGGGTTCCCTTTTCTCCATATGCTCTCCAACATTTGTTATTTGTAAACTTTTTAATGATGGCCATTCTGACTGGTGTGAGGTGATACCTCATTGCAGTTTTCTTTTGATTTAAAAAAATTTTTTTAATAAATTTATTTAATTTATTTATTTAGTTTTTTGGCTGCATTGAGTCTTTGTTACTGCACACGGGCTTTCTCTAGTTGCTGCAAGCAGGGGCTACTCTTCGTTGTGGTGTGCAGGCTTCTCATTGCGGTGGCTTCTCTTGTTGCAGAGCACGGGCTCTAGGTGCCCGGGCTTCAGTAGTTGTGGCTTGCAGGCCCAGTAGTTGTGGTTCATGGGCTCTAGAGCACAGGCTCAGTAGTTGCGGTGCACAGGCTTAGTTGCTCCACGGAACGTGAGATCTTCCCAGACAAGGGCTCGGACCTGTGTGCCCTGCATTGGCAGGCAGATTCTTAACCACTGCGCCACCAGGGAAGTCCCTATCTTTTTCTTTTCTTTTTTTCTCATTGTAGTTTTGATTTGCATTTTTCTAATAATTAGTGATGTTGAGCATCTTTTAACATGCCTATTGTCCATCTGTATCTCCTCTTTGGAGAAATGTCATCTGCCCATTTTTCTTTTTTTGTTTTTGTTTAAATTTATATTATTTTTTTATTGACAAGAATCACGCCACAGAATCAGTCCAACTGGCCAGGGCCCCGCACCCAGACTGAGATCTGATCCCAGGTCCGTAGAAAGAGGCTTTCATGCATTTTTTTAAAATTTATTTTATTTATTTCTTTTTGGCTGTGTTGGGTCTTCGTTGTGGTGCACGGGCTTTTCATGGCAGTGGCGTCTCTTGTTGCGGAGCACAGGCTCTAGGCGCGTGGGCTTCAGTAGTTGTGGCACGCAGGCTCAGTAGTTGTGGCTCGCAGGCTCTAGAGCACAGGCTCAGTAGTTGTGGTGCACGGGCTTAGTTGCTCCGCGGCATGTGGGATCTTCCCGGACTAGGGCTCGAACCCGTGTTCCCTGCATTGGCAGGCAGATTCTTAACCCCTGGGCCACCAGGGAAGTCCCATGCATTTTTTTTTTTTAGCATTTCAACCCCTTTTTCCAGTTAAATCTTACACAGAACCACCAAATAAAAAAGCAGTAAAAGTGGTAGAAGTGAGAGAGGGGTCCCAGAACCCCAACTATCTGCTTCTCTGCCTTTATCCTCTTCCCAACTCAATCTCCCCCCACCTACCCCACCGCTGGAGTCCCTGGGCACCCTGGGGGGCAACAGTCTGAGAACAATGGATCTGCCCATTTTTCTATTGGGTTTTTTGTTGTTGTTGTTGCTGAGTTGTACGAGCTGTTTGTATAGTTTGGAAATTAAGCCCTTGTCAGTCACATCGTTTGCAAATATTTTCTCCCATTCTATAGGTTGTATTTTCATATTGTTTATCGTTTCCCTTGCTGTGCAAAAGCTTGCAGGTTTGATTTCGGTCCCATTTGTTTATTTTTGTTTTATTTCTATTTCCTTGGGAGACTCACATCTTATATTTTGCATTTCTGTTAAGTGTTCTTCCATATCATGTTCATAATATATTAAAACTCCTGTCTTTTTAGCAAAGTGCATATTTCTAAACTAAATCTTGCTAATTAAGAAGGCCTGAAAAATTGGAGGAGAATTGAGAGGCTGTAAGAAAGCAGTCAGGTCAAGTTTAATGGATGAGGTTGTTGAAAGATATAAAGGAGATAATGTATACACACATACCTGCTATATACACTGTGAAGCTCAGTGACTGTTTATTGAATTACAGCCTGACAGTTGGATCCCCTTTTTTTATCTGCATGTAAGGATAATAATAAGCCTGCTTCATGGAGTTGTTGTGAGGATTAAAGGAGAACATAGATGTGAAGTGCTTAGAACAATGCCTGGCTGGCACTTTGAGATAGCACCTATGGAAATATTTGTCTTTATTTTAAATTATCCTGTTCAGCAATATTTCAAAAAGTTTAAGGCAAGGAATGAGAAAAGGATATACAACTATTATTAATACAACTGTTGTTTTTCCATATATTCTTACAGTATTTATATGCATTTTTTATAGACTATTTTTTTAGAGCAGTTTTAGGTTCACAGCAAAATTGAGTGGACTGTACAGAGATTTCCCATCTAACTCCTTGTCCCCCACTTGCACACAGCCTCTCCCACTATCAACACCTTGCATAATAGTGATACGTTCTTTTTACAATCAATGAACCTACACTAATACATCATTATCACCCAAAGTCCATAATTTACATTACTGTTCACTCTTGGTATTGTACCTTCTGTGGGTTTTGATTTATATGCCTTTATTCACTTAACAATGTAATATATATATATTTTCTATGGTGTGCTCATACATAGTCTTCATAATTGTGTATTTTTTTATAGGCCAGGCCTGCTACAATATTTTTCACTCCTAAGGTGAAGATCCCTTAGAGAGTTGTTTAATAGAGGAAAACTGTGCCTGATTTGTAACCTTTCTCTGCCTCAGCTTTCTCATCTCGAAAACAAGGATAACTAAGGACTGGTATCTAGTCTTTAAAATTATTTTCAAACTTTAAAGTGCATAGATATGTAGGATAGTATTACTGCTGTGGAGGAAAAATTTTATCTGAGAAAAACCGTTGTGGGTTCATTTGTGAGACTATAGGAATTTAAACTGATGGTTTAGAATTTCACTAAAGGATAAGGTTGCAGAGGGTTGGTATTGAAATACAAATGCTTGAGTAAAGTACCATTGATAAACTTGATTTAGTGTTTCCAAAGGGAGTCTGTGACAAGAACCACAAGGAAATCCAAAGCACTGCCTGGATTTCCATGAACTTGAACCTTGTTTTGACATTCTTGTTGCTGTTGTGGTTGTTGCTGTTAGGGCTGTTTTCCATCTAGAGCAGTGGCTTGTGTACAATAGTCATTTGTGTGTTTTTAATTCATAATGAGACTGTCCACAGTCTACCCTTTCAGTCTGCCTTTCAAAATATTGCCTGTTTTCCTTTCATTTGTCTTCTTTAAATCACAGTAAACGTGTGATTTAAAGGGCATCAGAGGTTTTTACACTGGTCTTTATCTCTAAAATGGTAAGGAGTCACTTAATTGACCCCTGTCTCTACAGAATAACGGAGCAAGGATGCCTTGTATATTTTGTCTAGACTGTATTATTCTAGTCATTAATTAGACAAATGTGTTTATCAGCAGCTAATTCTCAAATGTCTTATTATTTCAAATTTTATCTTTAAAGTAATTTACCATCATGCGTTGCTTAATGCTGGATACATTGTAGGTGGTCAGTAAGTACTTACTGACTAAGTAAAAGAAGTCCGGGGACTGCCCTGGCGGTGCAGTGGTAAAGAATCCACCTGCCAGCACAGGGGACGCGGGTTCGAGCCCTGGTCTGGGAAGATCCCACATGCCGTGGAGCAACTAAACCTGTGTGCCACAAATACTGAGCCTGCACTCGGAGAAGCCCGAGCACCGCAATGAAGAGTAGCCCCTGCTCTTCGCAACTAAAGAAAGCCCCACACAGCAACAAAGACCCGATGCAGCCAATAAATAATTTAAAAATAAATAAATAAAAGAAGTTGGAAATTTAGTGACATTCTATCATTTGGTCTTCTTATTGCTTTGTGTAGTGGATTTTTAGAGGGGGGCATGAAGGAGCTATTTTTATTATGAAAGTAATACAGACATTCTCCAGCTTTACTAAGGGGACGTAACCTGAACTGCTAATGATTGATTTTTCTTCTTAACCTGTTTTTAGATTTCTTTTTAAAGTACAGCATGATCTATAGTATTGTGAGTGATTGAATGAATGAATAAATAAAGTATTTTATGGCAAATATAATTAAATGAGTTCTTAAAGCTGTGTCTTCATATTTAAATATTATGTGATACTCTGACAGTGTTATCTCAGAAATATAAACACATCAGTATCAATTATTCTTTTTTTTGAATATTTGAATTTTATTTATTTTTTTATACAGCAGGTTCTTATTAGTTATCTGTTTTATACATATTAGTGTATATATGTCAATCCAATTGCCCAATTCATCACACCACCACCATCCCCCACTGCTTTCCCCCCTTGGTGTCCATACGTTTGTCCCCTACATCTCTGTCTCTATTTCTGCCCTGCAGACTGGTTCATCTGTACCATTTTCTAGGTTCCACATATATACTTTAATATATGGTAATTGTTTTTCTCTTTCTGACTTACTTCACTCTGTATGACAGTCTCTAGATCCATCCACGTCTCTACAAATGACCCAATTTCGTTCCTTTTTATGGCTGAGTAATATTCCGTTGTATATATGTACCACATCTTCTTTATCCATTTGTCTGTCAGTGGGCATTTAGGTTGCTTCGATGACCTGGCTATTGTAAATAGTGCTGCAATGAACATTGGGGTGCATGTGTCTTTTTGAATTATGGTTTCCTCTGGGTATATGCCCAGTAGTGGGATTGCTGGGTCATATGGTAGTTCTATTTTTATTTTTTTAAGGAACCTCCATACTGTTCTCCATAGTGCCTATATCGATTTACATTCCCACCAACAGTGCAAGAGGGTTCCCTTTTCTCCACACCCTCTCCAGCATTTGTTGTTTGTAGATTTTCTGATGATGCCCATTCTAACTGGTGTGAGGTGATACCTCATGGTAGTTTTGAGTTGCATTTCTCTAATAATTAGTGATGTTGAGCAGCTTTTCATGTGCATCTTGGCCACCTGTATGTCTTCTTTGGAGAAATGTCTGTTTAGGTCTTTTGCCCATTTTTTGATTGGGTTCTTTGTTTTTTTAATACTGAGCTGCATGAGCTGTTTATATATTTTGGAGATTAATCCTTTGTCCGTTCATTCGTTTGCAAATATTTTCTCCCATTCTGAGGGTTGTCTTTCCATCTTGATTGTAGTTGGCTTTGCTTTGCAAAAGCTTTTAAGTTTCATTAGGTCCTATTTGTTTATTTTTGTTTTTATTTCCATTACTCTAGGAGGTGGATCAAAAAAGATCTTGCAGTGATTTATGTCAAAGAGTATTCTTCCTATGTTTTCCTCTAAGAGTTTTATAGTGTCCAGTCTTACATTTAGGTCTCTAATCCATTTCGAGTTTATTTTTGTGTATGGTGTTAGGGAGTGTTCTAATTTCATTCTTTTCCATGTAGCTGTCCAGGTTTCCCAGCACGACTTATTGAAGAGACTGTCTTTTCTCCTTTGTATGTCCTTGGGTTTGTCATATATGGCCTTTATTATGTTGAGGTAGGTTTCCTCTATTCCCACTTTCTGGAGAGTTTTTATCATAAATGGGTGTTGAATTTTGTCAAAAGCTTTTTCTGCATCTATTGAGATGATCACATGGTTTTTCTTCTTCAGTTTGTTAATATGGTGTATCACATTGATTGATTTGCGTATATTGAAGAATCCTTGCATCCCTGGGATAAATTCCACTTCATCACGGTGTATGATCCTTTTAATGCGTTGTTGGATTCTGTTTGCTAGTATTTTGTTGAGGATTTTTGCATCTATATTCATCAGTGATATTGGTCTGTAATTTTCTTTGTTTGTAGTGTCTTTGTCTGGTTTTGGTATCAGGGTGATGGTGGCCTCATAGAATGAGTTTGGGAGTGTTCCTTCCTCTGCAATTTTTTGGAAGAGTTTGAGAAGGATAGATGTTAGCTCTTCTCTAAATGTTTGATAGAATTCACCTGTGAAGCCATCTGGTCCTGGACTTTTGTTTGTTGGAAGATTTTTAATCACAGTTTCAATTTCATTACTTGTGATTGGTCTGTTCATATTTTCTGTTTCTTCCTGGTTCAGTCTTGGAAGGTTATACCTTTCTAAGAATTTGTCCATTTCTTCCAGGTTGTCCATTTTATTGGCATAAAGTTGCTTGTAGTAGTCTCTTAGGATGCCTTGTATTTCTGCGGTGTCTGTTGTAACTTCTCCTTTTTCATTTCTGATTTTATTGATTTGAGTCCTCTCCCTCTTTTTCTTGATGAGTCTGGCTAATGGCTTATCAATTTTGTTTATCTTCTCAAAGAACCAGCTTTAGTTTTATTGATCTTTGCTATTGTTTTCTTTGTTTCTATTTCATTTATTTCCGCTCTGATCTTTATGATTTCTTTGCTTCTGCTAACTTTGGGTTTTGTTTGTTCTTCTTTCTCCAGTTTCTTTAGGTGTAAGGTTAGATTGTTTACTTGAGATTTTTCTTGTTTTTTTAGGTAGGCTTGTATAGCAATAAACTTCCCTCTTAGAACTGCTTTTGCTGCATCCCATAGGTTTTGGGTTGTCGTGTTTTCATTGTCACTTGTCTCTAGGTATTTTTTTTTTAATTTATTATTTATATTTATTTTTGGCTGTGTTGGGTCTTCGTTTCTGTGCGAGGGCTTTCTCCAGCTGTGGCGAGCGGGGGCCACTCCTCATCGCGGTGCGCGGGCCTCTCACTGTCGCGGCCTCTCCCGTTGCGGAGCACAGGCTCCAGATGCGCAGCCTCAGTAGTTGTGGCTCACGGGCTTAGTTGCTCCGCGGCATGTGGGATCCTCCCAGACCAGGGCTCGAACCCGTGTCCCCTGCATTGGCAGGCAGATTCTTTTTTTTTTTTTTTTAACAAACTCATTTATTTATTTATTTATTTATTTATTTATTTATTTATTTTTGGCTGTGTTGGGTCTTCGTTTCTGTGCGAGGGCTTTCTCTAATTGCAGCAAGCGGGGGCCGCTCTTCATCGCGGTGCACGGGCCTCTAACTATCGTGGCCTCTCTTGTTGCGGAGCACAGGCTCCGGACGCGCAGGCTCAGTAGTTGTGGCTCACGGGCCTAGTTGCTCCGCAGCATGTGGGATCTTCCCAGACCAGGGCTCGAACTCGTGTCCCCTGCATTAGCAGGCAGATTCTCAACCACTGCGCCACCAGGGAAGCCCGGCAGGCAGATTCTTAACCACTGCACCACCAGGGAAGCCCTCTAGGTATTTTTTGATTTCCTCTTTGATTTGTTCAGTGATCTCTTGGTTATTTAGTAACGTATTGTTTAGCCTCCATGTGTTTGTCTTTTTTACGTTTTTTTGCCTGTAATTCATTTCTAATCTCATAGCGTTGTGGTCCGAAAAGATGCTTGATATGATTTCAATTTTCTTAAATTTACTGAGGCTTGATTTGTGACCCAAGATGTGATCTATCCTGGAGAATGTTCCGTGCGCACTTGAGAAGAATGTGTAATCTGCTGTTTTTGGGTGGAATGTCCTATAAATATCAATTAAATCTATCTGGTCTATTGTGTCATTTAAAGCTTCTGTTTCCTTATTAATTTTCTGTCTGGGTGATCTGTCCATTGGTGTAAGTGAAGTGTTGAAGTCCCCCACTATTATTGTGTTACTGTCAATTTCCTCTTTTAGAGCTGTTAGCAGTTGCCTTATGTATTGAGGTGCTCCTATGTTGGGTGCATATATATTTATAATTGTTATATCTTCTTCTTGGATTGATCCCTGGATCATTATGTAGTGTCCTTCCTTGTCTCTTGTAACATTCTTTATTTTAAAGTCTATTTTATCTGATATGAGTATTGCTACTCCAGCTTTCTTTTGATTTCCATTTGCATGGAATATCTTTTTCCATCCCCTCACTTTCAGTCTGTATGTGTCCCTAGGTCTAAAGTGGGTCTCTTGTAGACAGCATATATATGGGTCTTGTTTTTGTATCCATTCAGCAAGCCTGTGTCTTTTGGTTGGAGCATTTAATCCATTCATGTTTAAGGTAATTATCGATATGTATGTTCCTATTACCATTTTCTTAATTGTTATAGGTTTGTTTTTGTAGGTCCTTTTCTTCTCTTGTGTTTCCCACCTAAAGAAGTTCCTTTAGCATTTCTTGTAGGGCTGGTTTCGTGGTGCTGAATTCTCTTAGCTCTTTCTTGCCTGTAAAGCTTTTGATTTGTCTGTAGAATCTGAATGAGATCCTTGCTGGGTAGAGTAATCTTGGTTATAGGTTCTTCCCTTTCATCACTTTAAGTATATCATGCCACTCCCTTCTGGCTTGTAGAGTTTCTGCTGAGAAATCAGCTGTTAACCTTATGGGAGTTCCCTTGTATGTTATTTGTTGTTTTTCCCTTGTTGCTTTCAATAATTTTCCTTTGTCTTTAATTTTTGTCAATATGATTACTATGTGTCTCGGCGTGTTTCTCCTTGGGTTTCTCCTGCCTGGGGCTCTTTGTGCTTCCTGGACTTGGGTGACTATTTCCTTTCCCATGTTAGGGTAGTTTTTGACTATAATCTCTTCAAATATTTTCTCGGGTCCTTTCTCTCTATCGCTTCTCCTTCTGGGACCCTTATAATGCGAATGTTGTTGCATTTAATGTTGTCCCAGAGGTCTCTTAGGCTATCTTCATTTCTTTCCATTCTTTTTTCTTTATTCTGTTCTGTGGCAGTGAATTCCACCATTCTGTCTTCCAGGTCACTTATCCATTCTTCTGCCTCAGTTATTCTGCTGTTGTTTCCTTCTAGTGTATTTTTCATTTCAGTTATTTATTGTTCATCTCTGTTTGTTCTTTAATTCTTCTAGGTGTTTGTTCTTTAATTCTTCTAGGTCTTTGTTAAACATTTCTTGCGTCTTCTCGATCTTTGCCTCCATTCTTTTTCCGAGGTCCTGGATCATCTTCACTATCATTATTCTGAATTCTTTTCTGGAAGGTTGCCTATCTCCACTTCATTTAGTTGTTTTTCTGGGGTTTTATCTTTTTCCTTCATCTGGTACAAAGTCCTCTGCCTTTTCATTTTGTCTATCTTTCTGTGAATGTGGTTTTCCTTCCACAGGCTGCAGAACTGTAGTTCTTCTTGCTTCTGCTGTCTGCCCTCTCAGTAGCAATTATTCTTAATGATAAAGGATTGGGGAGTGTATTCTTCAGAGGAGCCTAGATATAGATATTCTCATAGTGCCTTATGCACATTAGGTACTCAATAACTGTTGAACGAATGAATGCATACAAGCTAACCTGCCTACCCTGGTGTAGAGTTTGTTCTGAAGAACAGAACTTTAATAGAGGAGGTACTGTGTAAGAGAACCCATTAGATTAAGAATGAAAAAACATGGGTTTTAATTCTAACTCTGTTCTTCATTGAACTTTGTAATTTTAGATAGGCCATCCTACTCTTCCAAGTTTTAATTGGAATTTCTGAAATATAAAATGAAAGACTTGAGCAAAAATAATTAGACGATCTTTAAGGTTTTTTCCCCCTTACAGGTGCTGTACAGTATCTTAACTGACCTTATTTAACCTCTCCACATTCATGAACCCCTTCCCTCCCTCTTTAAAGCAAACCACCTCATCCCCACATCACACTGTCCACTCCTGACTGCTCTATAGAACTCCTCCACCTTTCTGCTCCCACCAGTTGAGTCATTGCCTTTCAAGAGCCAATTGTGTTTATCCCTAAACTGTTTATGCTAGTTTTACTCATTGTTGCATTTATGTTATTTAATTTAATGTTATATTAACTGATGAAATCTGAGTATAAAATAGTCTTTTCTATGAGAACTAGTTTCATAAAGTTGAGTTTCTAGAAAAAAAACTATTGAATTAGATTTAAGTGAGACAGCTGAAAAGATGAGGGGTTGTGTAGAAACCTAGGAGGATTCTGAACTTAGATTACTTTGCAAAATTCTGAATTCTCTCGCTTCTTTGAAGACATTGATACTGAATATTTCAGTTTCAGCTTCAGACGGTGCAATAATGACTAAATCCAGCTATAAGACCCATACTCAGAGAAAAGGCCTTCCTACTCGAAATAGCTAATGAATGTACTTTGTGTTGAAATAAAAGATTACCTCTTTTTATGATTCTCCAGTTGAAAAAATCAGCTTCTGTGGTTAGTAGACCAAGATCCCATGAGGTAAGAGGCCTTTTACTGTTCTGTGATCTCTATAATATTATAGGCCTTTTAAAAAATAAGTAGTAATCATCCTGTTTTAGGTCATATCAGTACTTTTTATTTGTAAGTTTTCTCTTTATATGAGATCTATGTTAAATACTTTTCTCTGTATCTTATTAAAACCCAATTTTTATTCTGTTTCCTTCACAGAACATCCAGAAGATCCTTGGCCTTGCCCCTTCACGAGCCGCCACCAAGCAGGCAGGTGGATTTCTTGGCCCTCCACCTCCTTCTGGGAAGTTCTCTTGAATTTAAGAAGAACCCTATAATTCCTGTCATTCTTTTTAGACACTCAAATCAGACCGGCAACTATTTTGTAGCAAGAGCCATAGGCAGCCTTAGCACTTGGGCCACTTTCTAATTTTGAGTTATTTCTAGGTTTTTTTGGATATGATTTGAATGAGAATGGCACTCAACAAGCATGATAGTGCTTTTGGTCACAGATTAATTTTTTTTAAACAAGTGTTTTGATTAGATAAGCACAGGTGATGTTTATGTAATAAGAAACGAATTCTTATTTTGCTTACCCAAATATTTCTGTGGGATCAACTCTCAAGTATGTGCTGTGTGCCATGTACCATGGAAGTTGGCTCTCAATGAGCATTTAGAGATCTGGAAGAAAAATTTAGTTTATGTAACTCTTATTTGGAACTATTTGTTGTGTGTTTTTTTCAACCCAAATACATGACCTGAGATCAATAAAAGAGGCCAAAATTTTAGCTATTTCATCTACGAGGAGAGACATCTTTTGTTTTGCCATATTTCTAGATACATATTTTTAGTAATCTGAACATAAGGGTAAACATTGGCCAGGAAGGGGCAATGCTGTTTTTGCTTTTGTTTTTTCTCTCCCGTCCCCCTTACCCTGGGGCAATGTTTAAATGTAATATTTTATCATACTTGCTTCATATGCTCAAAATACAGAGTTGCTCTGTTATAGGAATTCGAAAGCATGAGAGGAAAGGAAAGTAATAACTCACGAGAGTATAAAAATGAGGGTCCTCAGCAGTTTCCTTCATACCCTAGTACAATCTGTTGGATTCTTGGGAAGGCACTCAGTCCTCCCCTGGAGGCAAGGTTATGGTTATATCTGTGGTTAATCTTGCAGAGCTTCCTTGTAGTCACAGTGGCCTTCGGTTCTTGCCCTGCTCCTTTGTAAAGGATGAGAGGATGTTTATACCATGATCTTCCCCCCGAATCCATGGAATTGGAAATCTTATGTGGAGTGATAACTCTAGTACTAAATGTTTACTTTTATCAGTAGTGTCCTTAGATGCATGTATTCTACCAGTGAGAAAGGTACATTATTTGCAAAGTAACAACTGTTAAACCAACAGCAAACTTTTCAATGGCATAAAGTCCAGAAGACAGTGGGATAATATTTTTAAAGTTGGAGAAAATAATTATCAACCTAGAATTTTATGTACAGCTAAACCAGAAGTTTGAGAGCAAAACTGGGGAAAATATTTTCAGAGCTACAAAATCCAAGAAAGTTGAATTATTAAAGGATATATTTCAGGGACGGGAAAGAATACCAGGGGGAAGGTGTGGGATCTAAGAAACGATGGTCAACACAGAAATTGATAAAATATATGGATACATTTAAATATTTTATGGATTATCTAGTTTAAGGATTATCTCAAGACAACCCCACAAAGTAATTACTGTTCTTGCCCTCATTTAACAGATGAAGAAACTGAGGCAAGAGAGGTTAAATAACTTGCTCAGCATCCCTTAGCTAGTGAGTGGCAGAGTTAGGATTCGAACCCAAGCAGTTTAAAGCCATGTAGTCCAGGCTCTCAAATGCTGTGTTGTATTATAACATCCCAATATAGTATGTGGTGAATCTCTTCCCATCTCTTTCCATTATCTCCTCAGCTAGAGTATATGAGCTCTAAAGTTGAGGCTTTGTCTTTTTTTGTTGTTGTTCTTGTTTCCTCAAAGCCATCACATGGGTGGGAGGGGGCACAGCAGGAGCTCATTAAAAGCAGATGAAATGGAACAGAAATCTCTATTGCAAGGTTACCTTTATCAGAAAAGATGCCTGATAATGGATAGTGATAACTTCTAATGGTCTTTTCTCCATGTCATTAACTGTTCCAGGCAAAATAAAAATTAAAAGGGTGATAAAGAAGGAAACGATGATCATGATAACAATGATGAGAAAATGACGGAATATCTAAACTAAAGCATAAAAAGAGAAGAAACCATACTCAAAATTCTGCGTCACCTTGTAAAGTGAAAATATATAGTTCATCCTGCCATCAGCCCTCTTAGGTTTTGAAGCTGGTGCTTTCTAATCAGATTTCTAATGGATGTTGAGGTTTTCATAAAGTATATTTCAGTGGAAGAGGGTAAATAAGAGGGAGAAGTAAAAAAGGAGAAGGAAGGAGAAGAGAGAACATCTATTCACCCTATTCCTAAAAGGACACAATAGCAAGGATGTATGCAGAGGAAACAGAGCTATCACATCACAAGAATGTAAATTCAAGGAGATATTAAGGGCTACTATAGCCTCACAGTTAGCTTTTTTATTTACTTGCCCTGAAAAATTTTCAAGACTAATCATTTGGATGACTCTAAATCCACACCATCACTGAATTAATGGAGATGACATTTCAAGCCAGAGAAGCCTCTGAACAGCTCTCAAAACACGTGATTTGGCTACTTTGCTTATGTAAAGGATAGATTGTCCCCTTCCTGGTTAAAAAAAAAAATCAAGCATTATTAATATTTACATTAGGCTACTCAGGTTGTGCTCTTAATATACTTAGTAGTAAACTTTTTAAAAATGCAGGTAAACCTAAATTTATTAACAGATAAGACTTAAAAATGTAAGCCAGTTTGAAACCTGGAAAGCAAACGAGTGTACTCATATGCCTTTGACCAGATTGTGGTTCCTCTTCTCTCATGTGTAAATTATTCTGTTCAGTTTGTTTAGGGATTTAAAATGACATCAGTGGGTTGATGAGCATCCAGAATTTTCCCTTACATCCAAATCAAAATCATTTTGTTACAGGCTAGTGTGTAGTAGGGTTTTTTCAACATAACTTAAACTTATATTGTGTATTTCAGTCCTGCCCTTCAATACAAGTAAAAGCACCATATACTTTCTCCTTTTTTGGATTAATTCTGCTTAAGTTATAGTCTTCTATTTTCTTTGAATTTACTTCTTGCTTTGAGTTTTAAAGCTTTTTAGAATGGAAAAAAACCTCAAAAATAAATGAAAGTTAAAAAAATGTATAGTATAAAGAACACCCAGATACTGATTATTCATCTTCAGCAATTAATTCATGGCCAATCTTATGTCTACCCCTTCTTGCTTCTATTCCTCTTATATTATTCTAAAGCAAATCCTAGGCATTGTATCTTTTACTCATAAACGTTTCAGGGCTTTAAAGAATATCTGTATCTCTATATATATCTCAGTACCATTTTCACACTTTAAAAAATTGACAGTTCCTTGATAGGATAATTGTCTATAGATGTCAAAATTTTTTACAGTTTTTTTTAATCAGTTGGTTGACAAGCGTTGTAAATCTCTTCTAATCTATTATCATGGTTCTCAAACTAGAATACATCAGAATCACCTAGAAGCCTTGTTAAAACACAGACTGCTGGGCCCTACTGCAGAGTTTCTGATAAGTCTGCAGTGTAGCTTGAGAACTTGCACTTCTAACAAATTCCAGGGTGACGCTGATGTTGGCTGGCTTGCAGTCCACTCACATTTTGGTTCCCCACCATCTCTCTTTCATTCCCCCCTTGTAATTTATTTGTTGAAGAAACTGCATTGTTTCCTCTGTAGGGTTTCCCTCAGTTTGAAATTTGCTGATTGCATGCCTGTTTTACACACTGTTGGTTGTCTCTTTTTGTAATGTTAGTTTTTGCTAATCACTAATTGCAAATAATTAGGGATTGAAAAATTATGATACTCTGCTATCTCTTCATTTATTAGGTAAAAATACCTCTATAGGTAGAAGCATCCCTTCATCTACTGTTTGGTTACCCAGTGTTAAATTTTATAGGAAAGGCAGACTAAATGCGTGATGATCTGGTTTTCAAAATAATGAGCTGTTCACTCTAATGCTCCAGGGGTGAACAATGTGTGTGATTAGCAGTTCATAGGTTTAAACATACTTGATTCATTTCAGTTCACTGAAGTTATTTTTCTTGTGGATGCTCAAATTGTCCTATTTTTGGCCAGTGAGAGGCTCTTTAAGCTGGCTCCTGGGGCTGTTTGACATGACCCTAGTTTTCATTGGTGGCATCCTTGCTAAGTGATATGACAAGATGTTCCAGGGCCACCTCATATTTCCTGCCTGACCAGAAGGCAACACTTTCTTCAAGGAGGCCTGATTCTTTTTACTGGGGAATGGTATTTGGAGACTGCAGTCAGAGCATAAAGATGCTCATTGAGACTGGGTTACTAGGTTTCTAGGCCCTTTTTGTGGACTAAGGTAGGTAATATGTTTTGTTGTTGTTTTAAGATAAAATGCATCATGAGTTTATACCAGTACTCTATGCCCCTCTTAAATTCCGAGCTACAGAGTTCTTCCTTAATTTCTTTAACCTGTGTCTCTTTTAATTCTCATGCTAAGAATTCCAGTTTTCATTGCCAGAAATGATGGAATATCATATACTTAGTCTTTAGCATAATCCCACAATATCCACCCAAAAGTCTCAGAATATCAATACCAACATTACTACCAACAATATAATTCCTGAAAGTAATTGAAGTTTTTTTGGGGGGGAGGATGGGAGTGGTTCTTTAAAATACATCCCACTCCAGGTTTACAGTCAGATTACTGAAATTTCAGATTATCTGGAATAGTTTCTTTTTTGAGTTTCTCATTCATGTCCTCATCACTGTCCCCTCAATTTCCCTGAAGTAGCCTGTCAGGTAGTCTCCTTTACTCTGGTCTCTCCTGGCTCATCATCCATCCTGTAAAGGCAATAATCTTTCTAAAATATAAATCTAATTGTGTTGCTCCTCCAAGGAAAGTTGTCCACCGGCTCCCAGTAACCTGTAAGTAAATGTAAACTATTGAGTATAGAAAATCACCCTAGTCTGGATCTCCAGCCTCTCCCACCCCTAGGATCTACCCTTCTCCCATCCCTGTCTCGCATACATCCTAGGCTCTAGTCAAGCAAATTTATTTTTTAAATTCTGCATTTTTCACATTTTTAGACTTTATTACCTTTGTTTTCTCTGCCTGAAATATTCTTCCTCTTATTTGCCTGATTTTCTCATGTTTCCTTCTCAACTCAGCTCAAGCATCTCCTCCTCCTAAAGGTTTTCTTTGACCTTTACGTGGTCGTGTTAGGTTTCTTTTCCCTGTATCTGTTTGAGCTTTTCATATGAGTCATTTATTAAAAATGGGCAAATCTCTTAACTTTCTAAGCCTCAATGGCCTCGTCTGAAAAATGGGATGAATACTCCAGTTAAAACTGTCATATCCAACATCACTCATCTGAGTCTTCGGCTAGATTCTCTTATTTCCCTCTGAAAAGCCTGCTGCCTGATGCCCACAGCACACTGGACACTGTCAGCCGCACGTATGCACTTTAGCTCTTACCAGGGAATTGTATAACGTTACTTGTTTTACTTGTTAATTTTAATTATATACACTAAGTATTGTGAAAATTAATGAAATATGAATGCAAAAAAGAGAATTGTGTCCATGAAAACTAATTTGAATGGTTTGGAATGACTCAATAGAAGCAAATTGCTAAAAATAATTGCTTTGACTTACATATGGGTAAAATAACAGAGACTGAAAAAAGTAATAAAAGTTTAGAAAGATTCAGTACTCACATTCATTCTTAGTGTTTTAGTTCATACTTCACTTTAAAGAAACCAAAACTGGAAATCAGAGGTGATACATTTTTGTCTTAAAAACATTTTATTTTAGGAAAGCATTGCCACAAAGCATGGAATTTTCATCATCACAAGTTCTGTTTAGGGACTTCCCTGGCGGTCCAGTGGTTAAGACTCCATGCTTGCACTGCAGGGCACGCGGGTTCAGTCCCTGGTTGCGGAACTGTGATCCCGCATGCTGCGCGGCATGGCCAAAAACTAAGATTAAATAAATAAATAAATTATTTTTTTAAACTCTGTTTAAATTCTTTCAGTCTTTGAAACCTTTGAGTTGCAAATGTTTGATTCTGTTGTTTTATTGCTATAAACTATGCATGGAAAACAAAATAAAGGTAAGGGTTCTTTGAAATGAATGAGCCGGTCATGATGAATCAAACAAGAGGTGATACATTATCGGTTTGGTGTATACAAACAAAGAAAAAAGGGACTTCGCTGGTGGCGCAGTGGTTAAGAATCCGCCTGTCAATGTAGGGGACACGGGTTTGAGCCCTGGTCTGGGAAGATCCCACGTGCCGCGGAGCAACTAAGCCCGTGCGCCACAACTACTGAGCCTGCACTCTAGAGCCCACGAGCCACAACTACTGAAGCCCGCATGCCTGGGGCCCATGCTCTGCAACAAGAGAAGCCACCGCAATGAGAAGCCCGCGCACCACAACGAAGAGTAGCCCCCACTCGCCGCAACTAGAGAAAGCCCGCGTGCAGCAACGAAGACCCAACGCAGCCAAAAATAAATTTATTAAAAAAAAAAAAACAACAAGACTCCAAAAAATAACCTCATATTCAGGGAAAAAGCCTTGACCCTACATCAGAAGTGAATAGGTATATATTTGTTATAAGTTAGAAGTGTCTGAAGTACATATGAATTTTTTTTCATGATTCTGTAGTTAACTTTTTAGATTAACCTACAAATTACTGGTTCTAGTCACATCAGCTACATGGATTTTTCCCTCATAGTGTTTTGGATGGATTATATAAAGCAATTGACATTATGCCTGGCATATTGAAAGCATTTGATCTTCAAACACAGCAGTCCTATAAGGTAGATAGGATATCTTTTTATTGTCCTGATTTTATATGTGACAGATCAGGTTCTGAGATGTCGTGATGTATCCAAGATCACAGCAAGTGGCAGAACCAGGAAGAGCCTTAGGCTTCAGGGTCCATGCTGTTTCTACTAGAGCATCCGGTAGGCTGACTCCATTGGGTCTACAATATAAGACTGCTGAGCTGGAATCCTGTCTGGACTTGTTACCGTTTATGCAAAATGTCTTCATGTAAGGCAAGCTGGGGTTCCCAGGGAGTATCATTTAAGTGACTATCACTGTCTCTTTTCCCTCTCTTTTTAAAAAACTTGCGCACATTCCTGTTTCACCATCTGAATGGTACATATTAACGTGACTTTGTGAATCTTAGAAGAAGATGTTAAATTATTAAATCAGGAAATTGTCCACCGGTCACAGATGAATATGGAAGAGGATAAACATAAGTCTACTAAGAGATGATGTTTTTGAATTTCAAAATTGCTTTTTTTAATTTTTATTTTCAAACTTATTTTACTGAAGTATAGTTGATTTACAATGTGTTAATTTCTGCTGTACAGCAAAGTGATTCAGTTATACAAATATATATTCTTTTTCATATTCTTTTCCATTATGGCTTATCACAGAGATGATTTTTTTTTAAATCTTTGAGTCTTTAACTTCTTTTAATTTTTTTATTTTATTTTTGGCTGCGTTGGGTCTTCGTTGCAGTGCACGGGCTTCTCATTGCGGTGGCTTCTCTTGTTGCGGAGCATGGGCTCTAGGCACGCAGGCTTCAGTAGTTGTGGTGTGCGAGCTTCAGTAGTTGTGGCACGCGGGCTCAGTAGTTATGGCTCACAGGCTCTAGAGCACAGGCTCAGTAGTTGGGGCACACGGGCTTAGTTGCTCCGTGGCATGTGGGATCTTCCCAGACCAGGGCTCGAACCCGTGTCTCCTGCATTGGCAGGTGGATTCTTAACCACTGAGCCACCAGGGAAGCCCGATTCTTTAAATTTTTTTTTCAATTTTATTTTTGGCTGTATTGGGTCTCAGTTGCAGCATGTGGGATCTTTCATTGCGGTGTGTGGGTTCTGTAGTTGTGGCACATGGGCTTAGTTGCCCCACGGCGTGTGGGATATTAGTTCCCCAACCAGGGTTCGAACCCGCATCCCCTGCATTGGAAGGTGTATTCCTAACCACTGGACCACCAGGGAGGTTCCAGAGATGATATTTTGAATGACTGCTTTCTGAAAATGAGAGGCTAAACACATATTTTAAACCAGAAAATTATATTTGGATCCAAGGCCCATCTGGCTGCTTATGGATGTAATCAAAGGCCTTTTTTATGCAAGTGATTTTTAGGTTTGTAATTAATTACTGCAACCATTTGCTGAACAAAGTCATCAACCATAAATAGAGATCATATCAATAAGGTTGAAAAAGCCTACAACCTGCTTGAGCTGGTGACAGACTGTTCCATTCTAGAGAAAATTTCACATTTTTAAGCAAAATAGGACAATAACTTTAGAGCAGTGGTTTTGAATTTTTTTTGACCACAATCCATAGTAAGGAATACCATTATTGCAACCCAGACACTGAAGTTTCATGAAACAATGTTTACCTCCTATATGCACTTTGATAATTTCATACTTTCATTTTTCAAAAAATTTGGTCACATTCTTTAAATGCAGTTCTGCTCTTTTTTGATAACACTGCTCCAAGAACACTCAGATATAAACAGTAAAGTCAGCTTGGACAGGAAAATGGAAATTCCACTGGCTTCCCTATTCCCATTTATTTCCCTTGACTCAGGGGTGATATTTAAAATATAAAAATATCATTTAAAAAGTCAGCTTGCTGAAGAGATTCCTCTGAAATTTTATTCTCCATATTCACACCAATTTTTCTAACTTTATAAAAGTACTGTATCTACAAAACATTTTGGTCTCAATCTACTAATTTTACCACCTACTAATAGGTGGTACCAGGTAGTTTGAAGAAAAAAAAAAAAACAAGACGGAGAGATCTCTTTGGAAGTTGAATTAGGAAATGTGGCTGAAGTCAAATTTGGGAGAATAGAATAGAAAACACTGCTTAAATTAGATGTGGTGGGCTCATCTAAGACTTTGACTATATTATGTTAATCAGTAATTGGGTTTTTTAAAAAATTTATTTATTTTTGGGTGTGTTGGGTTTTCGTTTCTGTGCGAGGGCTTTCTCTGGTTGCGGCGAGCGGGGGCAACTCTTCATCGCGGTGCGCAGGCCTCTCACTGTTGCGGCCTCTCTTGTTGCGGAGCACAGGCTCCAGACGCGCAGGCTCAGTAGTTGTGATTCACGGGCCTAGTCGGTCCGCGGCATGTGGGATCCTCCCAGACCAGGGCTCGAACCCGTGTCCCCTGCACTGGCAGGCAGACTCAACCACTGTGCCACCAGGGAAGCCCCAGTAATTGGGTTTTAAAAATAAAGAATAATCAAATTTCTAGAAAGGCTTTAGCCAAAGTGTGACTTCTTTCCATCAAATATGTTGGAATGACTCTTCCTGGATGACGAGAAAACACAAGAACCTGAAATTAATGTCAGGATATAATTACATACATTCATTCACGCATCCACCAGGCACATACAGGGCACCATCTTTGTGCAAGACCCTGTGCTGGGGGCATAGTGGCCACAAAGGTGAGTTGAGTAGGATTCTATGTTCAAACAACTGACAGCTTGTGGCTACTGTGTCAGTTACCTTATTTTAAAAAAGAGGATGATAATTTCTTCAGTGGCCTGCTACTCACAAAATTGTTATAAAGATAAAATGAGAAATAGATATATACTTTGTAAATTATAAGGGGACATTAGTAAAAACAGTTGAACAAGTAAAATGTTCAATTGTTTTATTTCTATATATACTAAGCAATCATTTGACAATTTGTTTTTCTTCCCCTTTAATCATCAATTTATAATAACTCTAGGCAGCAGCTAGAAGATTTTCTTTCTGAAGTTCATTTGTCTAAAAGCTTTAACTGTATTTAGTAAAATGTTGCTGATAAAAAGTGCTAGACTTGTAGATGAACAAATTTCATTTCCTTCTAGTCTTGGTTGTACCCTATGTCCACAGGATAATTTAACTAAAAATGTTATCTTCCAATAAAAAATAATGAACCAACTTCCTGCTTATCTCAGTAGATAGGATTTATTGATGCACAATAAAGATTAAAAAATACCCAGAAGACTTCAAAATAACGTGAAGTACTATTAGGTCACTCTTAAAAAATTACATGGCTACAGATATAGAGGTCATAATCTCTATAACTCTGGTAAGACTCAATCCTTAAAAGTTCTAGCAATGTGAATATCACTTCCCCAAGGTGATTCTTCTCAGTCACATCAGAGCAACTCAACAACACCAGGGAGGTGCAGAGATTAATAATACATAGTCAATATCCTCTAGGAGAAAGGATGAACAACAGTAATGATTGTGGTATACAGTGCAATAGAGGTAGCTACACAGAGAGAAGGAGACCATTGATTCTGTTTGGGGAGGGTTGGGAGCTATGGGTTAGCAAAAATTAATAAAACAAAACCCCTGCCTTCAAAGAGCTTAGAGTATAGATGGGGCAGCATTTGATTGACTCGGCCAAGTATGGCAAGTAGAAATGAACATAATGTATTCTAGGACATAGAGGAGGATATCTAACACAGGTCCAAGAAAGGGTTCTGAAAGAGGTGACAGGAGCCAAATTCTAAAGAAATTATTGGAGTTGGCTGAGAAAAAGTTGGAAGAAAAGCATTGGAGACAGAAAAACTAATGTACAAGAAAGTAAGGAAGCAAGAAAGAGTAGGTAGTTTAGGATGACTGGAGCTCTGGGGATACGTGGGGAACCGGCAAGCCATGAGGCCAATTCCTGACCAGCTAAGGGGTTTAGGTTGAAAGCTCTAAGCCATTGATTACAAGAAGAGAAATTGCATGATCGGATTTCCATTTTAAGCTCACTCTGGTGACAGGGTGGACAGAGATTAGGAAAGGCAAGCCTTTGGACAGATTAGGAAGCCATTCATTCATCATGTGTATATTAAGTGCCTACTGTGTACCAGGACATTGTGGTCATCAAAAATATACATGGTTACACTTTCATGGAGTTCCACTCTGGTGGGGGAAGTAGATGTCAAACAAATGAACACATAATTACAAAATGTAGGTATTCTAAATCACTGTGAGAGAGTAGGACAATGTGACTGTGGTACATCTCTGCTGTTGCTGACTGCCCAACATTCCTTCCTTCTATTTTTTTTTTTAATTTATTTATTTTGGGCTACATTAGGTCTTTGTTGCTGCACGCGGGCTTTCTCTAGTTGCGGCGAGCAGGGCTACTCTTCGTTTTGGTGTGTGGGCTTCTCATTGTGGTGGCTCCTCTTGTTGCGGAGCATGGCTCTAGGCGCACGGGCTTCAGTAGTTGTGGCATGCGGCCTCAGTAGTTGTGGCACACGGGCTCTAGAGGGCAGCATTCCTTCCTTCTGACAGCAGTTTCCTTTAGGGAACCATACCTTCCCTACTCCATATGATATGTCTGTCACATTGTCCCTTCTTCCTAAAAGGTGGACAAATAACAAAGACTAGTCAATTAAAGTGCTCTATCCTCCTGGCCCTGGTGCTTAGGCTCCAGGCTGGGCACAGGGGCCAAACAAAAAACCAGCCAGGAACTACTCTGATATTTGATATGTGGATGCTAGGAAGGAGAGGGCCTCTCATTCTTTTGGCTCAGTGGCTTGAACCATTAACATCTTTCCTGATAAATGTAGAGAACCAGAGAATGAATCCAATAAACAGGTGGAAGTAGAGCAGAGGGAGAGAGAAAGAAAAACAAAAAGTTTTGACAACATTATTTGAGCCCCTGGATCTAACTATGCCTAAAGCTGAAGCCACCTTTGAACATTCCAGTTACACTGAAGGGAATACAGGAGAAGGAGGCTCATGCTTTGGGGAAAAAATAATGAAGCTAACTTTAGACAAAATGAATGGAAGAAGCTTGTGGGATAACTAGGTGGAAATGCCTAATAGGGTCTGGATATATGTTTCTGTTGTGTAGAAGGGAAATCAAAGATGGAGTTACGTACTTGGGAGTTACTGAAATACAAGTGAAAGTTGAAGTCAGGTTTGTCTCTGAACTACAAGGAGAATCTATAGCTTGTGACGGAAGAAGAACAAATTCAGGGGAACATTGTCATTTATAGAAGAAACAGAAGCAGAGATGCCTACACAGAATAATGAGAAAACCCAGGAGAAAGGGAGGCTATTTGAGCTGAAGATGAATAAGGTTTTAACAAGTGGGCATCCTAGGTTCTTCTCTCTCTCACATGCCCTCCCCACACCCAATCTACCAGCATATTTTGTTGGCTCTGCTTTTCTCAGCACTTCTACCTAGACTACCACCTTTGTCTACCATTGCCTGTCACCCAGGTTATTGCATTAGCATCCTAACTGGTCCATTTGATTCCACTCTTCTGTTCCTAACACAGCAACAATGTGTGATTCCTTTACAAAGTCAGCCAGATTGTATAACTCCTCTGCTTAAATCCCTCCCTTGGCTCCCTGTATTAGTTTGCTAAGGCTGCCATAACAAAGTACCACAAGCTTAATGGGGACATAGGTGTATGTATAACTGATTCACTTTGTTATGAAGCAGAAACTAACACACCATTGTAAAGCAATTATACTCCAATAAAGATGTTTAAAAAAATTTAACAAATGCAAAAACAAACAAAAACAAAGTACCACAAGCTTAGTGGGTTAAACAGAAATTTATTGTCTCACAGTTCTGGAGCCTGGAAGTCCAAGATCAAAGTGTTGGCAGGGCCATATTCCCCCTGAAGACACTAGGGAAGGCTGTATTCTAGGACTTTCTCCTAACTTCTGGTAGTTTCTCAGCTTGTGCATAACTCCAGTGTTTCACATGGCATTCTCCCTGTCTTTGCGTCCAAATTTCTCCTTTTTTTTTTTAATTAATTAATTTATTTTTGGCTGCATTGGGTCTTCGTTGCTGCACGCGGGCTTTCTCTAGTTGCCGTGAGCGGGGGCTACACTTCGTTGCAGTGTGCGGGCTTCTCATTGCGGTGGCTTCTCTTGTTTCAGAGCATGGGCTCTAGGCTCGTGGGCTTCAGGAGTTGTGGCTTGCGAGCTCTAGAGCGCAGGCTCAGTTGTTGTGGCTCGCAGGCTTAGCTGCTCCGCAGCATGTGGGATCTTCCCGACCAGGGCTCGAACCCATGTCTCCTGCATTGGCAGGAGGATTCTTAACCACTGCACCACCAGGGAAGCCCTCTCCTTTTTTTTTTTTTTTAAGGACACAGTCGTATTGGATTAAGACCCCCCCCTTAATGACCTCATTTTAACTGGATTATCTCTGTAAAGACCCTGTCTTCAAATAAGGTCACATTCTGAGGTACTGGGGGTTAGGACTCCAACATATCTTTTTTCCAGGGGACACAAGTCAACCCATAACACTTCCCAACTCAGAGTAAAGTCCAAAGTCTTTGCAAAGCTTCTACAAGACTATAAGATGTGCCCATTCCCCTGCTCTTCCCCACCCCACCCCTTCTTACTGTCTGACAGCATCCCCTACTATTCTCTCTCTGTCATTCACTCTGATGGTGACACAGGGATTTCCAGGTTGTTCTCAGTACACTAAGCACACTCTACCTCAGGGCCTTTGCACTTACTTTTCCCTCTGCCTGAAAAAGTCTTCCCCCTAGATTTCTGCATGGATCTCTTCATCACCTTCTTCAGGTCTTGGCTCAACAATCATCTCAGTAAGTCCTTCTCTGACCCATTATTTAAAACACTCTACGTTCAGATTATTCTAGCACTCTATCATTTTTCTTGCTTTACTTTTCTCCATAACACCTTCTGATGTATCATAACACTTTCTCCTAACACATTCTGATGTACAATATAATTTTCTTATCAATTTACTTTATTGCCTATCTCTTCCCACCAGAATAGATGCTTCATGAAGACAGGGACTTGGGACTGTTTTATTCACTACTATATCTTCAGAACCTAGAACAACGCCTGGTGTATGGTAGAGGCTTAATGAACATTTACTGAACAAATGAATGAGTGGTTAATAGTGTCAAATGCCACACAAAAAAGTCAATATGAAAAAGTTAGAAGAGCATCCATTGGATTTGGCAAGATGGAGCTTATTAACACCTTATCCAAAGCAGCTTCAGTAGAGTGGCAGAGATTACAGTGGATTGGGGAGTGAATGTGAGTTGAAGGAGTAGAGATAGCAGGTGTACTGTTTTCCTATCAGGCTGGTTCTGAGGAAGGAGAGATACAGGTCTGCAGCTAGACGGACACATGGGTAGGGTGGAAGAGAACTGTTATTTTTAGATGAGAGGCACTTGGATTTGGTTAAAGGCTGAAGAAGTAGCTTAAGTAAGAGGCTGGGCTCATGTGTGGTATCTGGGCCCATGGATTACCTGGAGCCACATGGCTGAGTCTCTCCACACTGTGCACCTTAGAAGCAACTAGAACAGGGGAGGGGCGAGAGGAGCTCTGTGAGGCTGGCGACTCCTCAGCTTCCTCTGCCCTGGTACTGAGGCTGCAGGGGGCCCTTGCAGCATCCTCTCCCCCTACCCACCTGAGGAGAACTGGGGAACGGAAGAGGAGGGAGTGGGAAGAGGGCCACAGCCACGGCTGAGGCTCAGCTCTGAAGCTGCGTGGGGCCTTCCCAGCAGCTTACACACTCCTAGGAGCATTGCCCCGTTTTCACTGCTCCCCCAACCCCCAACCACGGAGCAAAAAAGATACTCTTTCTCCTCTTTCCCTGACTTTCTGATGAACCTCTTCCTTGCTTAGACAAACCTATTTTTCATACTGTTGGGAAAAAGAATGAAGGCTCTTATTATATTGGAGCTTTTTTTTTAATTCTCTATTTTTTTAATTTTTAAAATAATTTAAAAAAACTATTTATGTATTCATGGCTGCACCAGGTCTTAGTCGCGGCATGCGAACTCTTAGTTGTGGCATGCATACAGGATCTAGTTCCCCGAACAGGGATCGAACCCGGGCCCCCTGCCTTTGGAGCGTGGAGTCTTAACAGCTGGAGCACCAGGGAAGTCCCTCTATTTTTTTAATTGAAGTATAGTTGATTTACAATGTTGTGCTAATTTCTGCTGTACAGCAAAGTGACTCAGTTATACACTATATATATACATTCTTTTTTAATATTCTTTTCCATTATGGTTTATCCCAGGAGATTGGATATAGTTCCCTGTGCTATACAGTAGGACCTTGTTATTTATCTATTCTAAATATAATAGTTTGCGTCTACTAACCCCAAATTCCCGGTCCATCCTTCTCCCTCCCCCTCCCCCTTGGCAACCACAAGTCTGTTCTTTATGTCTGTGAGTCTGTTTCTGTTTTGTAGACAGGTTCATTTGTGCCATATTTTAGATTCCACATATAAGTGATATCATATGGTATTTTTCTTTCTCTTTCTGACTTACTTCACTTATAATCTCTAGTTGCATCCATGTTGCTGCAAATGACAATGTTTCGTTCTTTTTTATGGCTGAGTAGTATTCCATTATATATATATGTACCACATCTTCTTCATCCATTCATCTGTCGATGGACATTTAGGTTGTTCCCATGTCTTGGCTATTGTGAATAGTGCTGCGATGAACATAGGGGTGCATGTATCTGTTTGAATTATAGATTTGTCCAGGCATATGCCCAGGAGTGGAATTGCTGGATCATATGCTAGTTCTATTTTTAGTTTTTTGAGGAACTTCCATACTGTTCTCCATAGTGACTGCACCAACTTACATTCCCACCAACAGTGTAGGAGGGTTCCCTTTTCTCCACACTCTCTCCAGCATTTGTTATTTGTAGACTTTTTGATGATGGCCATTCTGACCAGTGTGAGGTGTTACCTCATTGCAGTTTTGATTTGCATTTCTCTAATAATTAGTGACGTTGAGCATCTTTTCATGTGCCTACTGGCCATCTGTATGTCTTCTTTGGACAAATATCTATTAAGGTCTCCTGCCCATCTTTCAGTTGGGTTGTTTGCTTTTCTGTTGTTGAGTTGTATGAGCTGTTGTATATTTTGGTGATTAAGCCCTTGTCAGTTGCATCATTTGCAAATATTTTCTCCCATTCTGTAGGCTGTCTTTTTTTTTTATATTATTATTACTTTTTATGGTTTCCTTTGCTGTGTGAAAGCTTGTAGGTTTGATTAGGTCCCATTTGTTTATTTTTGTTTTTATTTCTATTGCCTTGGGAGACTGAGCTAAGAAAACATTGGTATAATTTTATGTCAGAGAATGTCTTGCCTACGCTCTCTACTAGGAGTTTTATGGTGTCATGTCTTACGTTTAAGTCTTTAAGCCATTTTGAGTTTATTTTTGTGCATGGTGTGAGGGTGTGTTCTAACTTTATTGATTTACATGCAGCTGTCCAACTTTCATATTGGGTTTTTTTTTAAGAGCTGGGAAATCTTTTCCCAGAAGATGCCCAGCCTCTCCAGTGCCCATTGGCTGGATCTGGGTCACACGCTCATCCCCAAGCCCATCAATGCCAAGGGGAATAAGACAACCCTGGTTGGTTTAGTCTACTCATGATTTGCCCTAGTTATGTGGCGAGGGAATTAAACACTGGGGAAAAAATCCAGGATCTGTTAAGCCTGGGAAAAGGGAGAAATGGCTTTGGGTGGGGTACAAATATTAAGGGGTATGGATAATGATTCAGAGAGGCCATTCAAGATAGAATTGGGCTGCCTGAGGAGGTAACCTGGCTCTAGATGGGTCATCAGCCTCTCTTATTTTGTATCTTGCTATCTGCTGCCACCTGGTGCAGAGACATTTCTTTCCATCATGACCAAGCATCCAGCCTCAAGTTTGGGGGCACCGGAAAAAGCCACTTGGTAGTCAAAATTTCAAAAAACGCAATAGATATTTGAATCTGTAGACCTCATTCTTGAATTCCTTCTTTGCTATATGGCTTTGATTTTTCTAGTTGTCTAATTTTTATCCTTCCGCCGGTTAACCTACAGCTTTTGTGTGTGTGCCACCTAGTGGTGAGACTTGGTCCTGCAGGCTCTCCAGGGGAGTGAGGTTCTGTGTTCTTGGAGCCCCTTGGCCGCTGTACAGCAAAAGGGAAGCAGGCAGAGTGGACTGCACACTGAGAGGATTCTAGAATGGCTACTCGAGTAGGGCCAATGGGAGGCTCCCTGGGGTTTAGCATGAAGGCACAGATCTCATAAACGCATGACAGGTATTATTACCTTTTTCCCCTCTTGGACTCCCCTTCTGCCACTCCTCAAACCTCTCAATGTCCGTCCAAGAAAAAACAATAACAGCAACAATAAAACCCACAAAAGGTTTGCTTCTTCCTTGACTTGGCAACCATCCTAAAAAATCAGGAGAGAAAGAGAGCAGGTGGACCTGGAAGGGTTCCCCTTATCCTACTGGCCGCCCCACCACTGTCTGTCCTCTTATCTCCCATCTCCATCCAGCCAAGCCCTTCTTCCTCCCGCTTCCCCTTTCCTCGACACCAAGTCCTCTGCTGCCCCGCTCTTTGCTTAGACTTTACCACAGCCTCAATTTCATCATAGAATACTCCAACCCCCGTAACTAAAAACCTGGCTTTCTCATGAGGGAAGTATACATATAATTACATAAATGCATCTGGCAATACACGGTAATTCACAACCCTCCTGAGCAGAAGCTGCTGTTTCCCTGACACTCCTATCTGAGGACCAAGAGGTGGGGATGACATGCTTTTAGCTACCCATTGCCCGATCCTCAGTTTTTCAAAAAGCCTGTCTTCTTTTCAGACTTATATCATCAGTCTATATCATCTTATCTCCCTTCTTAAAAACAACAGTTTTTTTTTAAAAAGAAAGTAATATATACACACGGTAAAGAAACAAATATTTATGAAGATATAAAAATAACAAAAATCTATGCCTACCTCCCCTATACTGTCCTCCTGCCTCACCTTCACTGCCTATTCCAAAATAACTACGGTTAATACTTAGTTGTCTATGATGGTTTATTTTATGTGTCAGCTTGGCCTGGCTATGATGCCCAGTTGTTTGGACAAACAGCACCTAGATGTTGCTGTGCAGGTACTTTTTAGATGTGATAAGAGTTCATGATCAGTAGACTTTGAGGAAAGCAGATGATCCTCCATGATGTAACTGGAGCCTCATCCAAACTGTTGAAGGCCTTAAAAGCAGAGTGAGGTTTTCCAGATAAGAGGGAATTTTCCTCAGGACAACAACACAGATATCTTGCCCAAGTTTCCAGCTTACTGCCCTGTGGAATTTGGTTTCAAGATAGCCACATCAACTCTTCTTTTTTTAAATTTATTTTTATTGAAGTATAGTTGTACAATGTTGTGTTAGTTTCTGCTGTACAGCAAAGTGACTCAGTTATACATATACAAACACTCGTTTTCATATCCTTTTCCATTACTGTTTATGCCACCTCAACTCTTACCTGAACTTCCAGCCTGCCAGCCTGCCCTAAGGACTTCAGACTTGCCAGCAAACCCTCCCAACTCACATAAGCCAATTCCTTAAAATCTCTCTCTCTCTCTCTTTCATTCTCTCTGTCTATATAAATGTACCCTATGGATTCTGCTTCTCTGGAGAACACTGACTAATAGAATATCTGTAGTGGGGGTGGATAGCTGTCTCCACAAATTCATACTTCACTCTCCTAGTTAACCGATGATGAGTTGCAACTTGGTGTGGCCATGCAGCTAAATTCTCTCCACTGGTGTGGGAAGAGAAGTGAAATGAGCGACTTCCATGCCTGACCCATTATACCTCCTTGCTCTTTGTCTTTCCTGGATGACTGGCAGGGTGACACAGAGGGCATCCTCAGAAACCATGTGTTGAAGATGGCATCCCGGGTCCTTCTGTAACTATAGGGAGCCAAGTCCCCTCCTCCCCACCCCTGGCCTCACAGATCTTAAACATCCTAACCTAGATGCCCCTGGAATGTTAGGTAAGTTGTAAATAAATTTCTTTTGTGTTCAAGCTCTTACATTTTGGATTTGTTTCATAAACTAATTTAACATACCCTGACTAATAGAAAAATTGGTACCTTGAAGTGGAGTGCTATTTAAAATAAACACCTAGGGAATTCCCTGGCAGTCCAGTGGTTAGGACTCCTCGCTCTCACTGCCGAGGTCCCGGGTTTGATCCCTGGTCGGGGAACTAAAATCCCGCAAGCTGCACCTGTGCAGCTAAAAAATGTAGAATAGAATAGAACAGAATAGAATGATTGGCTTAGAATTGGTAATATTGGCTTAGCGGAAGCATAGCAGGAGGTTAGGAACTGGTATCACTGGCTGAAAAGATGGCATCTCCTCTTCTGCCATGGCAAAACGTTTGGTAGAACTGATGCTGTGGTAACTTGAAAGGCAGACACAATCCCTATTGTGCCAGTCGTGCGAGGGAAGGTGGTTGGAATGAGCCAGAAAGTATGAGTTGGCTGCTGCCTGCTGTTTTTTTAGATTTTTTTTTATTGAAGTATGGCTGATTTACAATGTTGTGTTAGTTTCAGGTGTACAATACAATGATTCAGTTATATATATATATATATGTGTATATATATATATATATATATATATATATATATACACACATATTTTTTTCAGATTCATTCTTTTCCCTTATAGATTATTACAAAATATTGAGTAGAGTTCCCTGTGCTATACAGTAGGTCCTTGTTGGTTATCTGTTTTATATATAATAGTGTGTTAATGTTAATCCCAAACTCCTAATTTATCCCTTCCCCCCTTTCCCCTTTGGTAACCATAAATTTGTTATGTCTGTGGGTCTATTTCTGTTTTGTATATAAGTTCATTTGTATCTTTTTTTTTGGCCATGCCTCAGGGCTTGTGGGATCTTACCCAGGCCCCCTGCAGTGGAAGCGCGGAGTCCCAACCACGGGACCGCCAGGGAATTCCCTCTTTTGTTTTGTTTTTGTTTTTGTTTTTTTTTTAGATTCCACATATAAGCGATATCATATGATATTTGTCTTTGTTTGGCTTACTTCACTTAGTGTGATAATCTCTAGGTCCATCCATGTTGCTGCAAATGGCATTATTTCACTCTTTTTTATGGCTGAATAATATTCCATTGGATATATGTACCACATCTTCTTTATCCAGCCCTCTGTTGATGGACATCTAGGTTGCTTCCATGTCCTGGCTATTGTAAATAGTGCTGTTATGAACATTGGGGTGCATGTATCTTTTGATATTATAATTTCCTCCAGATATATGCCCAGGAATGGGATTGCTGGGTCATACGGTAGCTCTATTTTTAGTTTTCTAAGGAACCTCCATGCTGTTCTCCATAGTGGCTGTATCAATTTACATTCTTACCAACAGTGTAGGAAGGTCCCTTTTTCTCCACACCCTCTCCAGCATTTATTATTTATAGTGCTGCTTGCTGTTTTTATCTAGGTATTACAAGCAAGAGATGCACTCAGACCAGAATCTACTGGTTTGCAGGCAGAAGAAGGGAATAAAGAGCTCAGAAGTTTGAGATGTTGTAGATATTAATAAGCCAACTGCTTCAATACCATAAATAGCAAGAGATGAGACTTGCTGCTTAGAGGCCTCTCATTAAGACATCTCAGTCAGACAAAGAGCTTATTTCAGTCTTGCCCAGTTGTTTCAGATGTTTTCAAGGCAACTACCACTATTGAGAAGGAGAAGCTTGGGGCAAGGAAACAAAGTGCTGAAACAGATTAAGGACTCTGTCTAGAAAAGAACTCTGCGTGTCTCCCCTGGCACATGGAACTGAATAGAAGCAAACAGATTAAAAGCCTTGTAAGTTTGTAAAGTGAGAGTATTCCTGAAGAAGCCATAGGAAACCTGGCCTAAAAAAAGTTTTGTTAAAATAAAACAAATCCTGGACTCTCAGATTGCAAAATCAGGCTGCAAAAGCCAAATAGTCCTCGAAGAAGGACTCCTTAGCACCCACTTTAAAATATCTATTTATCACAGGTTCCTAGCATTTTGATTAGAATGTGTTTTGATTTAGTTTCCTTAATATTTCTTCTGTTTGAGGTTCATTGAACTTCTTGGATTGGAAAATTTATAATTTTCATGAAATTTAGAAAAATGTTGACCATTATTTCTTCAAGTATTTTTTCTCTCCACCTCCTAATCCCCCCACCTTCTGAGAATTCAGTTATATATATGTCAGGTCACTAGATATTGCCTCATAGCCCGCTAAAGCTCTGTTCATTGTGTTTTTCAGTATTTTTTTTCTGTGTGTTTCATTTTGGAGTTTCTTCTGCTGTCTTCAAATCCATTAATCTTTTCTTCTGCAGTATCTAATCTGTTAATCCCACACAGTGTATTTTCAATATTCAGATATTATGTTTTTCATACATATATCTTCCATTTTCCTTCTCATCATGTTCATGTTTTCCTTCTTAAGCATATGGAATACATTTATAATAACTATTTTAACATCCATATCTAATAGTTCTATCACTTGTGTGATTTCTGGGTCTTTCTTTTGACTGATGTTCCTTCAGGCTCTTAGCATGCCTGATAATTTTTAATTGGCTTTTGGACATTGTGAATTTTACTTTGTTAGGTGCTGGACTTTACTGTATTCCTTTAAATATTTGGGGGGTTTTCTGGGACACAGATGAGTTACTTGAAATTGATTTGATCTTTTTGAGGCTTGCTTTAAGATTTGTTCTGTCAGTCCCAGAGCAACCACTAGCCTAGGGCTAATTTGGTCCCACTATTGAGGCAATATCCTTTCAAGGACCCTACACAATGCCCTATGGTATAAGGTCTTTCCACTCTGGCTGGTGGGAACAAAAACAATTTCCAATCCTATATGAGCTCAAGGGATTTTTCTGTCTCCTCCTTTCTGGTGGGTTTTCCCTTGGCCCTGGGTAGTTTCCTCATTACTGAGTACTGTAGATCAGTCGTCAGCCTTCAGATCAGGGACTCCCTGCAGCTCTCCAAAGCTCTCTCTTTGCACAGCTCCTTCCTTTCTAGCTACTCTGAATTATGTCTCCTTCATACAGGAACATGGCTGGGCTATCTTTGGGTTTCCTCTCTTGCACTATGGCCTGGAAACTCTTTTAAGGTAGAGAGCTGGGAAATTTGAAGAGCTCACTTGCAGAGATCACTGTCCTATGTTACCTGTTGTCCAATGTCTGTAAATTATTGTTTCCTATATTTTGCCCAGTCTTCTAGTTGTTTAAGGCAGGAAGATGAATCTGGCCCCAGTTATTCAATCATCATCGGAAGCAGAAGTCTGAACAGCCACTTCCAATGAGGACATGGAAGATAGTGAATCAGAAAGTACCACAGTCAGGGACTCAACATTCTCTGGGTTCTCTCAAGTCTTTTTTCCCCCCTCATCTCCATCGAGGTATAATTGACAAAGAAAAACTGTATATATTTAAGATGTATGACTTGATGTTTTAAGTATGCATTGTGAAATAATCAAGCTAATTAACGTATTCATCTCCTCACATATCTCACGTAGTTACTATTTCTCTCTCTCTCTCTCTCTCTCTCTCTCTCTGTGTGTCTGTATGTGTGTATGTGTATGTGATGAGAACTCTTAAGACCTACCCTCTCAGCAATCTCTCAGCTCCTGATCATCCCCTTAGCAACTTACAAGTCAGTTCCTCAGTTTCGTGGAGGACTTCATCATCTGGCCTATTCTGATCTTTTTTTTAATCATTTTTCTGCCATCATTCCAGGCATCTATAAAATCCTCAGAGCCAACCAATCCAATAATAATAGCTACTGCTTTTTAAATTCACTGTGCCAGATACTTCATGTATGTTGTCTTCTCACATTGCTCCTACCAGATAGTTATTATTTCCCCCTTTTCTTAAAAAATAAGGAACACAGGAACTTCCCTGGCCGTCCAGTGGTTAACACTCTGCACTTCCACTGCAGGGGGCACGTGTTCGATCCCTGGTTGGGGAGCCAAGATCCAGCATTCTGTGCAGTGCGGCCACAAAAACAAAACAAAATGAAACAAACAAAAACAAAACAAAAAAAGGAAACATGCTGAGTAGGTTGAGCAACTTGTTCAAGAGACTGAGCCAGGATTTAATGGTAGCTATTGTTGTTTTCACTATGTCGTATGTCCTGTTTATTAGCTTTACAATTCCTAGATATCCTTTACTGCAGCAACCTTCCCGTCCAGTTCACTCCAACAATTCATTCCCGTGAATTGATCTAATTACCACCTAAAACTCTGAAATCTTGAACATAGAAATCTCATGTGAACACACCCTGTTAACCTCCCAACTCTTCCACTCCTATATCCCCACCAAACCTGCTCTTCCACATCCTAGAAACCTCCAAAGCCTTAACCTCTACCCATCATTCTCTTTTTCTAGCTTCCTTTTCTTACCAACCCAACAAAATTATCATTCAACAACACTCTTGGGTGGGCCTTTGGTTCCCTTGCTCCATCGATCCTTACAAATACTAACACCTGCTTGCTCCTCTCCTGGACCACTGAGGATGGAGAAAAATTTATTCAACAGTCCAATCAGAAATGAGTTTTGCTCAACAATATTTTTACTAATTCTGACTCAGCAGTGTTTCTTATTTCTAATAAAGTGCTGTTCCTAAATTTTTATCTCCCATTTGAAGCTTTTCTTTGCTCCTCGTTTTCAGCAGGTGATTTTGTTTCCTACTTTATAGAGAAAAACAGTTCCCTTTCAGCCATGCTCCTTCACTTTCAAACATATGTATCTACACTCATATTTTTATCTTTTTTTTTTTTTTGAGGGAAAAACCCGTAGCATTACTTCTCTTCATGTCTTTACTTACTCTCTTTGTCCCACCCCTTTTTTACTTCCTTTGGAATTTTCCATCAGTTGTTCCTTCTTTCTCTTGGATTTGCAAGCTCTCTCTCTTCCTGGCTCCTTTTCTCTTCCTGAAACAGTACTGAACTTTTCTTCCTTTCATATACTTCTTGAAAGTACAGTTGTACATTCTCTGTGTCCATGCGACCTCCGGTTCATTCTGTAATTTATAGTCCAGCTTCTTCTCACTGTTCAACTGAAATTGCTCAATTTAAGGATGCTCGAGATTCCTTAACTGATAAACTTTAACAGTCTCGTCTCCCAGCTTGACTCTGAAACAACATTTTCCAGAGTGTTTAACAGTTGCCGCTTGAAAAAAACAGTGTGCTGCATTCAAATAAGATTGGGAAATCGTGGGTTACAACATTGAACAGATTTCTTTCTTTCATTGCTATTATTTTTTTATTGAAGTATAATTGACTTACAATATTAGCTTCAGGTATATAACATAGTGATTCGATACATCTATACATTACAAACTGATCACCATTATAAGACTGATGTAAAGTTTTCACAATATTATTGACAGTATTCCCTATGCTGTGTATTACATCCCCATGACTCATTTATTTTGTAACTGGAAGTTTGTACTTCTAATCTCCCTCACCTATTTTGAACAGATTTCCTTACTGCAGCACTTACTTGAGCTCTAAATGTGCTAATAATTATTGCTGATTTCCAGGAGAAGGATATATTAAGTAGAATCCTTTTTTATAAGGAGCATCTTGCAAAATCAGTGTTCTGAGAGTCATAATTTGGGAAACAATGCTTAGTCGTTCTGAGTGTGGTCCAAGGACTACGTCAAAATTACCTGGCATTAGAATTGCCTTGGATACTTGTTATGATATACAAGATGGTAGCTAAGTCTCGGTATGTCAGAAGCTCTTCTATGAGAAGTTAAGTGAGAATGGCCTTTGAAGGAACATGGAGAAATTAACATGTGAGAGTATCAGAGCAATGAGACAGAGGGTGCCTGAGTCCCTAACACTTTAGGGCCGCCATATTATTCCTGCACTGCTCAGCATGTTGTATGATGGAGAAAAAAATTTATTTCTTCTATAAGCATCTGCTATGTTTGCCTTTGATAATGCAATCAAATATGAAATGTAATTAATTCAACGGTAAACAGAGAACCTACTTTCTGACCAATCATGGTGAGATTAATTTAACTGTGTTCTGTTGTTTATCGTGTGGAATAGATTTTTCTGTTGTGCTTTCCTGCTATTGCAAAGTGAAAAAAATAAGGACTCCCCTTTCAAAGTCTGTGTTACCTATTTGAAATGTAAACCTTAGTATCTGTATGGAGATCAAGGTTTGAGAGATGTGTATTAGATAATTGAAGACTAATATGGCCAGATAGGAGATATTGATCATTTATATGTAGTACCTATTGTTAATGACTTCAGGTCAAACTGAAAAATGAATCCTGGCTTAAAAACTTATTTTTCTACAACACTATAAAAATTTCACTGAAATGTCTGATGTTTGAAATTTCAGATCTGGTTTCTTGTTTTTCTTTTGCAAGGTTTAACCAAAGTACTTTGGACAATTTCTAACATAAATCATAATCCAGAACTTTTTTTTTTTTTTTTTAAAGAAAGGCAGACTGCCACATGCTGGGCCTCATTTGGATGTGTCTGGAGTCTTGGAAGCTTGACTACCCAACATTTTCCTACAAATGGACCTTAAGAGCTTATCTGAATATTGGCAGGGGAGTGCTGCTAATCGTAGATCCTTGATGGAAGAATGGTCCAATTCATTATCAAGTCTTATCATTTCTACTTTTAAAACATATCTTGGACTCATCCACTGCCCTGCTACTCCAGTCTGTCCAGATACCATCATCTCTTGATTAGATGGCTGCAAAAACCTTTCCTAATTGGGTCCTTCTGCTGCCTTCCTGTGTTGCTCCCTCCCTCCAATCCATCATTCACAGAGCAGGCAGGGTGAGCTTTTAAAAGTTTATGCTCGATCAGGTCACTCTCCTGCTTAACACCTTTGACGACTGTCCTATTGCTCTTAGGATAAAATCCAGACTCCTTTCTGTGGCCGGATGCTGATCCTCCAGCTTTGTCTTGAGCCACTGTCATCCATCACAGCAACACTTCAGTTACCCCGAGTCATCAGTAGTTTCTAGACCATGCCCAGCTCTTCTCTGTCTGAGAACTTTCATGCCTTCAGTCCTCTCTGTCAGGAATGCTCTGCCCTCAACACTTTCCTTGCCTAATTTCTTCTTTTCCTTCCAGTTTCAGCTTAGTCGTCACCTCCTCTGCCAGACATTTCTGTTCATTTACCCACACAAATGTCACAGCATTTTTCAAATTTGTGATTGCATATTTATTTATTTGCTTATTCTCTATCTTACTCTCTTAAATCTTAGCTCATGAGCGTACAGATCATTTTTTTTTAAGGGATATCACTTTTTATTTATTTATTTATTTATTTATTTATTTATTTATTTATGGCTGCGTTGGGCGTTGCTCCGCACGGGCTTTCTCTAGCTGCGGCGAGCGGGGGCTACTCTTCGTTGCGGTGCGCGGGCTTCTCATTGCGATGGCTTCTCTTGTTGTGGAGCACGGGCTCTAGGCACACAGGCTTCAGTAGTTGTGGCATACAGGCTCAGTAGTTGTGGCACACAGGCTTAGTTGCTCCGCGGCATGTGGGATCTTCCCGGACCAAGGATCGAACCCGTGTCCCCTGCATTGGCAGGTGGATTCTTAACCACTGCACCACCAGGGAAGTCCCCATGTTTGTTTTATTCATCACCATTAACTTCATGCCTAGCACACAGTAAAATTCTGTTAAATGAACAGATGAATAGGACTCTTGAAGAGGATTTCTAGAGGACAATGACATATATCAAGGTTGAAATAAGCTATTCTTAAATGTATTTACCCTGTAAAAAAGCCAAGGCTGTAATTTTTTTGGGAGGCAGAGAACCATAACTACCTCAATTAATTCAGTAGTGTATTTGTTATCTATTGCTGCATAAAAAAAATTACTCCAAGCTTGATTAGCAGCTGACAACAATAAACATTTTAATTTCAGTTGGTTTCGGAGGGTCAGGAATCCAGGAGTAGCTTATCTGGGTGGTTCTGGCTCAGTGTCACTCATGAGGTTGTAGTCAAGCTGTTGGCTGGAACTAGCATCATCTGAAGACTAGGGCTGATGGGTGTGCTCCCAACCTGACCAGCATAGCTGTTCAAAATAGGCCTCAGTTCCTCACCATGAGGCCCACTCCACAGCAGCCTCACAACACGTCAGCTGGCATCCCCCAGAGCAAGTGATCAGAGAGAGACAGTGTCCAAGAGGAAAGCCACAGTATCCTTTAGAACCTAACCCCTGAAGTGACTACTTCTGCCGTTTTCTACTGGTCACAGAGACCAACCCTGGTGTAGTTTGAGAGGAGAGTACACAAAAGTGAGAATACCACAAAGCAGGGATTATTCGAGGCCATCTTGGTAACTGGCTTCACAAACAGCTATTTAAAGTTCTTACTATGTGTGAGGCTTATTCAGCCCTGTATACTCTCACATCTAATTCAATGCCTTGTGCAGAACAGGTCCTCAAAAAAATGCTTGTTGGAAAGGCAGGTGAAAAACTGCCTACACATATCAGACTTCTCAACAGTAATGTTGTAAACTAGAAGATGATAGGTGTGTTGCCTTCAAAATTCTAAATGAAAATTATTTTCAACTTAGAATTCTGTACTTACCTGATCCCACCTAGATCATCAATCATGCAGGAGGTGAGAATGAACCTTTTCAATCAGGCAATTTCCAAAAATTTACCTCCCTTATATCCTTTCTCAAGAAGTTACTACTAGAAAATGTCTTTGTTAAAATAAGGAATACACCAAGAAAGAAGAAGACATGGTAGGCAGGAAGCAGAGGAGACCACAGGGCAGAGGCAAAGGGAATGAATGCTTAAGATGACAGCAAGGGAACTCCCAGGGCAATAGCTGGGCAGCAGGTTGAGAGAGCAACCAGTGCAGAGTAGATGAGGTCAGAAGGCTTCAACACAGATATCTTCAGGGGAATAAAACACATTCTCTAATAGATCTGACCACGTAGAAATTGTATGGAGCATGGTTTTACAGAGCTGCTAGAAGGTGTGGAAGGACTTGGTCAAGTGTTCACAGAAAACTAAACAAATGGAAATTAGAAGCAATTATGAACTCCAGGAAAAATAAAAAGTTATAAAGAAAGCAAATGTAATTAAATTGGCCACTTATTAGCATTGGCTCAGTGGCGACTAATATTTACACACTCATATAATAAAAAATAAACTGCCCACATATCTTGAGTGAGGTGATGGTTACATGAGTGTATACCTTTGTCAAAACTCATTGAACTGTCCCTTTAAAATGAATGTATTTTGGGACTTCCCTGGTGGTCCAGTGGGTAAGACTCCGCGCTCCCAATGCGGGGGGCCTGGGTTTGATCCCTGGTTGGGGAACTAGATTCCACGTGCATGCCACAATTAAGAGTTTGCAGGCTGCAACTGAGAAGTCTGCATGCCTCAACTAAGAAGCCCGCATTGCACAACAAAGATCCCACGTGCTGCAACTAAGACCTGGCGCAGCCAAAATAAATTAAATAAATAAATAAGTATTAAAAAAATAAAATGAATGCATTTTATTGTAAACTATACCTCAATACCTCTAGCTTTAAAAAAGGATGCCTGCAAATTTGTATCAAAAGGTTTAAAAACAATTATACACCTAGGTCTAACTAGGATTCTGTCCTAAGAAAACAACTAAGCCAATAGCCGATTCATTCATTCTTACTATCTTACTATCTAACATCTGACAAATTACTCAGTTTTGCCAAATCTCAGTTTCCTCACTTGTAAAATGGGGTTAATAGTTCCTGCCGTATAGTGTCATTTTGAGGAATAAATGAGATAATACAAAGTAAAACAGTAAAGTATGATAGTATTTAATAGGTGCTTAGCTATTAACATTATTTCTAGGTGGTGAAATAATTGCTTTAATTTTCTTTTAAAAAATCTCTAAAGATTTTTCTATAGTGAGCATGTGTTCCTTTTTAATTTTTAAAACTTTATTTTGAAATACTATAGACTCAAGAAATTGGAAAAATATTCCAATATTCCTCTATAGAGAGGTCCTTGTTTAAGCTTTTAAAGTTTGTTTTTAACTGACTACATATTATACCCATGCAAATAATCAAAGTTCTATTATGTTTTAGAAAAAAACACTAATACAACCAATGATATATCATATACATGTAAAAGAGTTGAAATAATTCCAGTATAACTCTGCTCTCTCAGATACAGATGGGTTCTAAATTTTTCTGTAAGATCCATGATCTTTCATATTCTGGGGTTATTAGCTCCAAGAACAAATTCCAAAGTCAATGACTCTGATTTTCATTAAACAAAACAAAACAGAAAGGCACTGCAAACTATAAATGCATTATGATTATAATGACAACAATTGTACAGTACGTTTTTTAAGACCACTTTCACAAATTCTGTTTCATACTACCTGATATTTACAAATTCGACCTATTTTTTGAACATATGACTATTACAGCATGAAAAATACGTTGAAAATGGAAAAGACTGGATTCTCCAAGTAGAGATAACTAACTGGCGTCCGGGAACATTTTTATCAGGGTGATGATGTCAAAGTCCAGATTTGCAACACCTCTGACTGAATTACTGTTCATTTGCTTATTCAACAAATATTCATTACAGACCTAATCCTAGCGTCAGGGTGCATAGATCAGGAAACCTATTAGATCTTGAGTAAGACAGTTATATTCTTTTTTTTTTTTAATTAATTTATTTTTGGCTGTGTTGGGTCCTCGGTGCGCGCGTGCTTTCTTTTAGTTGCAGCGAGCAGGGGCTACTCTTCATTGCGGTGCCCCAGCTTCTCACTGTGGTGGCTTCTCTTGTTGCGGAGCACGGGCTCTCGGCGCGCGGGCTTCAGTGGTTGTGGCACGAGGGCTCTAGAGCGCAGGCTCAGTAGTTGTGGTGCACAGGCTTAGTTGCTCTGCAGCATGTGGGATCTCCCCGGACCAGGGATCGAACCCATGTCCCCTGAACTGGCAGGTGGATTCTTAACCACTGTGCCACCAGGGAAGTCCCAAGACAATTATATTCTATATGTGAAGAATGTGTGCATTCTCAAGGCTTAAAATGGAATTCAATCTGTAAACTATTATAAGAGAAAGTCCCTGTAAATATGGGCAGGAAAAGGATTCTGAATAATTTTTTTCCTCTTTTTGTGTGGATGGTTTTCTGGTTCCTCATTGAAAGAATTAAAAGTGTAATAGATATATTATTGTATCCAGGAAAAAAGTTGTATGAGTGTTTATTTTTAATGTAGTTCTAGAAGATGGAGTAAGAGCTGGCTACTCCCTAAAGACATTTTCTTTTCCTCCTGGTGGATGTATCAAAGCATGGAGTACCGCTAATGATGAAACTAAGCCAAAGCAACAGCCTGGCAGCTGGATGACATGGGGGTGAGAGGGGAGTGAGGGACCCCAAATGGATTCCCAAGGGCTCCCTCCTTTGGGAATCCTGGAGATGGGGGAAGAGGATTTTCTTCTTCACCTCCAATTCTCTGGGGAAGGAAATTTGGATATGGAGGCGGCTTTAGTGGCACCCAGGCTTGGCTTTAAGCAAATTGTGAGGTAGGCAGTTTCTCTCAGCTTCTCCTCCTCCTTTAGCAACGATTCCACTCCTCCCACTCCTCTTTATCCCTTCACCTGTGCCGTCCCTCGTGCATCCATCTCAGGAGGTGCACTCCTCTCACTCGGTGTGTGCCTGTCTCTTTAAATTTTCACCCTGATCACAACTGGCCAACACCCTCTGTGGCTTCTCAGCTGCTTTGGGAGTATTGCTAACAAGCTCCTCCCAGGAAATTTACAGGTTCTTTAAATCTTTTCCCCAGGGCCAGCTTCCTGGGTTTCAAAATCCCCCTTTTCTTTGATAAATGACCACCCAATTAAGAGTGAATTTTGATGGCAACCTTCATGGGGACACCATCTGGACCTGGTGTAGTGAGAAGAAACGTGCTTTGGATTTGCACAGACCTGGACTCCCATGCCGGGTCCTCCAGGCGGGGAGATCTACAACCTTTCTGAGCTAGTTGCCTCATCTACACAAAGGATGATAAAACCTGACTTGCAGAATTACCACTGAGATATTTATGAGTGCCCTATATGAGCTCCTCACTCAATCTGTACTAGTCTCCTTTTCTTTTACAGGGTTATTATGAGCATTATGTGAGGAGATAAATGTGAAAGGGCTTTGCAACCTATAAAGCTCTCTCTACATGTTGGGTTTTTCAAATAATAATATGTTAATATCACTAAAAATAAAAGCACCGATAGGTAAGGGGCAGAGCTGAATATTTTCATGGAGTTTTGTCATTTTTATAATCTATGAATTATAACAACAGACATCATGACCATATGTCTAAAACAAACATCAGGAACCATGATCTGACAAGTCAAAATGCATTTGTTGGGGCAGAACATTATAAACAGGAATTGCACCCCCCAAGTAAAAACCTTGAGACCGTGTGGTCTCTGTACACGCAAATGACCATCTTTGATCCAGTGATCCTGGAAATCTACATTGCTGGTTATCAACTCATGATATGTTTCAATTCTGTTTCCAACGGCCAATAATAACAAAGGTAGTAGCTGAGTTTGGCCCCAGGTGTTCTAAGTTTGAATGTTGCTGTTTCCACTTGAGGACCAAGACCTACAAATCTCAGAAGCATTGCAGGGGTTAACAAATTGGCATAGAGTTCTGGAAAAGTTCACCAGTGTAGTTTATTTCTGTTTCAAACCTGAAAATCACCCTCCCTAATATTGTGCTAGTAGGTAAAGGAAAGAACATTGAGCAAGCCTGCAGCCGCTAGAAGAGTAACAAGCCTGCCGGAAATAATGGAATGTGCATATTGGTAATTAATTTCTGTTCATGAAAGTCTCTGCTGCAGATGCATGGGAGTTCAGTATGAAGAATGAACAAGACTGCTTTTGTGTAAGATCCCTTAGCTGCTGGGACCTTGGGAGTGCCTTTCTTCCACAGGCCTTTTCATGAGGATTTTGCTCTTTATAACCTGTTATTAGGTTTCCGTTTGTGCTGCTGTCATTAATAGAATTTACATAGACCTTTCGGAATTTAAAAAGAAGTTTCAGATCAGCTCGGTGCTTTGTGACCACCTAGAGGGGTGGGATAGGGAGGGTGGGAGGAAGACGCAAGAGGGAGGGGATATGGGGATATATGTATATGTATAGCTGATTCACTTTGTTATACAGCAGAAACTAACACAACATTGTAAAGCAATTATACTCCAATAAAGATGTTTAAAAAAAAAAGCAGTTTCACATCAAAATATCATGGTTTTTTTAGTTGTCTTAATTTATTCAGAATTATTTACTGCATTTATTGTTTTTGAATTTTTGAATTTTATTTTTTATACAGCAGGTTCTTATTAGTTATCTATTTTATACATGTTAGTGTATATACGTCAATCCCAATCTCCCAATTCATCCCACCACCACCCCCGCTCCCAGCACTTTCCAAAATATCGTATGTTTTCTTGACAGTCCTCCCGTTGGTCTTTACAATAACATTTAAAATTTTTTTAAATTTAATTTTTATTTTATATTGGAGTATAGTTGATTTACAATGTTGTGTTAGTGTCAGGTGTACAACAAAGGCAATCACTTTTTTAAAGTATTATTACACAAATAAAGAAATGGTGGCTTAAGAGTGAAGTAATCCCCAAAGTAAAATTACTAGCACTCCAATCCTCAGCTTTCTTCAGACGGAAAAATCGAGAGTAAAATCCTGGGATGATTACATGCAGTGATTTACCTGATAACTCTTGTTTCAAATATTGATCTGGAAGAAGAAAGCGAAAATGAGAGAGACGGAGGGAGGGAGGGAGAGAGAGAGAGAGAGAAAGCGTGCATGCGTGTGCGTGTGTGTAAGTCTCTGGTGTGTCGCCCAACCTTTCAGCTAAGCGAGGGCCAGACCTGGACCGCGGACGAGTCTAGCGTGGGCCCCCAAATGTCTCGCAAACTCCGCCCCGGAAGGCCCGGCTCCTTGCCTGGAGGCCCCTTAACTCTAGTCCAGCGGCGCCACGCCCCTCGGCCCGCAGCTAGCTCTGCCTCCCCGCGGCCCCGCCCCTCTCGCGGCCCCCGCCCCTCGCCCCCTCCCCTTAACCTAGGGCACGACACCGCGCCAGTCCCCCATGTTCCTGCGAGCGGGTCTTGTCGGGCTGTCTCCGCTTCGCCACACTCTCCGGCCTGCTCTGGTCGCCGCCATGAGCACTGGCACCTTCGTCGTGTCTCAGCCGCTCAATTACCGCGGCGGGGCCCGCGTGGATCCGGTGGACGCCTCCGGCACCGAGAAGGCGTTCGAGCCAGCAACCGGTAACGGGACGGAGACCGGGGGGCAGGGCCGGGGCGGCGGGGCGGGGAACGCGGCGGGGACCGGGGTAGGGGCGAGGGTCGGGCGCGGATTGACTCTCCCCCGCCCCGGGGGTGAACCTAGTCTACCTCCCTGAACCTTCATGTAGTGCATTCAGCAGACGTTTACTGAGCACAGGTAAGTGACAGTGTAGAGTATAAAGTTGTATGTGTAGGCAGCTAACGGTGCTGTGCAAACTCGAAAGCATGTGGGCCGGACACGAAGGGGGTCGTAGGAAACTGGACAGGCTGGTGAGTTGCTCGATGGGGTCATGGGTAGTTTTACAAGGGCCTGAACAGAGTCCACAAAGCCCCGGTGGGTGAGGTGGGGTCTTCGTTAATTATTAACTTTTAAGGTTAGGACTGCAGTAATGTCTTCAACCGTGCACGTAGTAGAGGAATTCTAGAAGGACGGGGTGAAAAGAAACACTTGTGCCAAAATGGAGGAGCGCGCACAGAGGTTTCTAATTAGCGTGAATGAGGACTTTGTTGCCATCCCCTAGTGTTAAAATATTTCCGAACATGAACCAGAAATGGGAAAGGGAAAAAAAAAAAAAAATCCTGCTTTTATCCTATGTTTAATGTGTGCCCAGCACTGTGCCAGGCCCTCAGTTTGCCCTGGGAGCTCCATAGATCACAAAGCAAATGAGGAAGAGGTTTTTTGTTTTGGTTTTGCTTTGTGTTTGTTTTGCTGGGTGTTATGGAATATTTGTGAGGAGAAAAATGTAAATGTTTGTGCAAACCAAGTGGTATGTAGCCAGAGGGATAAAACTGGATTTCAAGAGACTGGAGAATTTATATTTGACCAATTACACCAAACCACAGAGCAGAGACTTGTCAGAGCAGGAAGGGGCCCACAGACACCATCAGGCTCTTCTTTAGGTAGGAGGAAACATCCTCTTGACCCCCACCCCCATATTGATACAAAAGAAAGAAAAATTGCTCTTTATTTTAATTACCTACAGTGTGTGCGATCCTTAAGCACTGCCTTTACCAGTTGGCTATTCAAATTTGTAACAAATAGCAGGTTTGTGAAATCTCTGGAAAAAGTAGAGTCCCAGGTGTTCTTGTGGGAGGGGAAAAGAAACTGCTGACTTGACATCTTAGAGAATTCTTTTTAGTACAGTCAGTCACAACCCTTGGGATTTGGGTCTAGAAAAACTGATCATTTCATATTTTGCCCAGGATAGGGAATAAGACTGAAATAAGAAAATGAGGGACTGTTTGTCTTTTCCCCATATTTGAGAAAAAAATTTTCTTGCTTTTAGGAATATCTTTTCTTGATATTCTGTTTATTAACCATATTCATCAAGTATCAGTATTATATGACTTGTATAGAACATAAACCAGTGATTTAAAATCAGAGTTCATAATCCAGGAGACGGAGTACTTTGATTTTGTAAGACCTCTGGGATTCTCAAACATTGTTAAGGAGCATTGTGAAATAATTGATTGGAGGTTAATGTTAGTAAACCCAAATGTAAAATAGAGGAGGGCAGGGGTTCTTACCCTGAAGTTCATGGTGTGCTAGGCAAGGGACATGTTCTCTCTATAATTCTGTGATATGGTTCAGTACATTTTTCTGGACAGAAGTCTGCAATTTTTATTAGATTCTTAAAAAGTTCAGCTGCTGGTATAAGGGTGGTCACTAAATCAAAACATACTTAAAAACAAGAAGAGGATCAATAAAAGGAAAATTGGATACACAATACTTTATTTAAAATATGTGGCAACCAATTGCGATAACACTGACTTTCCCTGTATTTATAGGGCGAGTGATAGCTACTTTCACTTGTTCAGGAGAAAAGGAAGTAAATTTAGCTGTTCAAGATGCAAAGGCTGCCTTTAAAATATGGAGTCAAAAATCTGGCATGGAACGTTGCCGAATCCTTTTGGAGGCTGCCAGGATAATAAGGGTATGTTGTAATTTAATGTCTTCCAGAAAAGTCCTCTTGCACTGTTCTGTGAGTTCTTTATGATGATTTGCAGTTAGACCTTGATGCGCTATTAGGTGATACCTTTTTGATGAAGTAGGAAGACATTTCCATATGCTCACCTTGGTATGTACAACAAGCTTTCCATCAGTGATTTCCTTCTGGCTCCTTGTGACATCTCCCTCGGCAGGTTTTCTTTTCCTTCTTTGTTGGAGTGATAATGTATCCTTTGTAGCTTGTCTCCTTTTCATTTTACTGTGTATACTTGTTTTCTTTTTACTTTTTCCTCTGATGACTCTTAAGTTCACTTTTCTTTTTCAGGTTTATTTTCTACCTTAGTTGCCTGGAAGATTTCATAGATTCATCGATGCTCCCCTCTTAAGACATAAAGTTTAGCTTTTTACAGACTTAAAGAGCAAAAGTACTAGATTGTCATTACAGAATATTAGAAAATTCAGAGGATATACACCAAAATATAAGTCAAGGATATCTCTCAGTGTAGGCTGTGATGATTTTTTTTTCCTCATCAGTGTGTTATGTCAGAAACGGAGGGTCTGAGAGTTCCCCTACTTGCAAGGTTATATGTGTATTCTGACAAGAGACATGAAGCTTTCTGGATTAGGGAAAGGGCTTATTACAGCACCCAGATGCTGTACCCAGAGCAATACTTTAGCACTAGTTTTCTGAGTCCCAGTCCCCATGGGGTGATGCAGTGAGAGGCAGATGTTAACCCTGTTGCATGCAGTGGTTGCACCGCAGGAGAGGATCCCTAAAATTATGAGACTCAGCTTATATGGGGGCTGCATGTCTGCCCATTCTCTTCTCTGGAGAGAGGTTACTCATTAAGCACATCTCCAGGATTAAGGGGGAAGGTGTCATTAGGTTTATTACCCTGGAATATAAGCAGATGTCTCCAGGAACAGGAAGTAGAGAGCTTTATATCTCTACATCGCTCCAGTGACCTCTATCTTTTGGGAGACCCTGTCTCTGCCTTCTAAGGCCTTTGTTTTTCAGTCAGCTTGCCAGTGTCCTTTGCTCAGAAAGCCTGGACCATGCAGTAGTGTCAAAATATTCCTGGAGAATTTTCTCCCAACAAGGTATTTTCTGCTATTAAAATTTATTTTTTATTTGATAGATTAAAAGTGGTAACTCAAAGCTGATAATTTATTATTCTGATTTGTCTCTCACGTTTTCTTGCGCGTAAGCATTTGGGTTGTTATATCTTCTTAAGAACTGGCTCCTTTATCATTATAAAATTACTTTTTAAATCCTGAATAATACCTAATTTTTTTTTTACTCTGAAATGGACTATCTGATATTAATTTTCTTTTCCTTTAAACTCCCCATTCCATTTTCTTTAATATCTTACGTAATATTTTTACATATTACAGTCAAAAATATATTACTATATTTTCTCTAAAGCTCTTCTCTGATGATCATACCCTGGACCTGCCTTTACCCAAAATTATTCCATAACTAAACAAATCCCACCCTCTGACCACAGCCTACAGTTATAGCTCTCAGTTGTTCCTCTTAGTGATTTTTCTAGTTAATCATGATCTGCAGTTCTTTGCCACTTCCATTTTTAAACTATGCACAATTATCTTTTATAAGATAAAAATATTTGATATTTTCCCACATTTTTAGCATTTCTAGTGCTCTTCATTCCTTTGGGTAGGCCCAAATTTCCATCTGTTATCATATTTTTTTTCTGCTTGAAGAAATTTCTTTAGCATTTTTTATAGTGCAGGTTTGCTGGAGATGTTCTTTCAGGTTTTGTATGTCTGAAAGTCTTTATTTTGCTTTCATTTTTAAAGGAATTCTAGGTAGATAATTCTAGGTTGACAGTTTTTTCTTTCAGTACTTTAAAGATGTTGCACCACTGTCATCTGGCTTGTGTTGTTTCAGAAGAGAAGTCTGCTGTCATTCTTATTTTTGTTCCTCTGTTTTAATGTTTTTTCCCCCTTCGGCTGCTTTTAAGATTTTTCTTCTTACCACTAGTTTTAAGCAATTTCATTATATCTTCCTTTTTTTTTAAAACTTTATTTTTTTATGCAGCAGGTTCTTATTAGTTATCTATTTTATACATATTAGTGTATATATGTCAATCCCAGTCTCCCAGTTCATTCCACCCACCCCGCTTTCCCCCCTTGGTGTCTGTATGTTTGTTCTCTACATCTGTGTCTCTATTTCTGCCTTGCAAACTGGTTCATCTGTACCATTTTTCTAGATTCCACATATATGTGTTAATATATGATATTTATTTTTCTCTTTCTGACTTACTTCATTCTGTATGACAGTCTACGTCCATCCACATCTCTACAGTGACCCAATTTCATTCCTTTTTATAGCTGAGTAATATTCCACTGTATATATGTACTACATCTTCTTTATCCATTCATCTGTCGATGGGCATTTAGGTTGCTTCCATGACCTGGCTATTGTAAACAGTGCTGCGACGAACATTGGGGTGCATCATTATGGCTTTTGATGCAGTTTTCTTTATATTTCTTTTGTTTGGAGTTTATTGATCTTGAATCTGTACACTTACAGTTTAGTTAAATTTGAAAAAATATTGGCTATTATTTCTTCAGATTTTTTTTTCTGCCCCCTTTTATATCTCCTCTTCTTCAGAGCCTCCAATTACACATATGTTGGGCTGCTTGAAACTATTCTACAGCTCACTGATGCTCTGTTCATTTTTTCCCCAGTTTTTTTCCTCTGTGTGTTTTATTTTGGGTAACTTCCATTGTTATGCCTGAAGTTCATCTATCTTTTCTTCTTTAGTGTCTAATCTGCTATTAATCCCATCCAGTGTATTTTTCTCCTCTAGAAGTTCAACATGAGTCTTTTTTGTTGTTGTTCCACGTTGCTCCCTAACATGCTCATGTTTTCCTCTGCCTTCTTGAGCACATGGAATATAGTTATAATAACATTGAATATCCCTGTCTACTAATTCTGTCATCTCTCAATTCTGGTTCTGTTTCTATTGATTGGTTTTTTTCCTTCTGGTTAGGTGTTATATAACATTCCTACATTTTGCATGTCTGGTAATTTATTACCAGTAGACATTGTGAATTGTATGTTGTTGGATGCCGAATATTCTTGTACTTTAAAAAATATTAATGAACTTTGTTCTGGGACACAGTGAAGTTACTTGGAATCAATTTGATCCTTGCAAGGCTTGCTTCTATGCTTTGTTAGGTATGACCAGAGCAGCTAATTTTACCCCACTACTGAATACCCTCTTGAATACCTAGCTTGATGCTCTATGTATTAGTGAGGTTTTTCTCACTGTGGCTTTTGGGAACATGAACTATTCCTGGCCCTGTGTGAGTTTTGGGGATTTTTTTCACCTTCTTGGTTAGTTTTTTTTCCTGGCCTTGGGTAGTGTCCTCACAACTGACCAGTTCTCAGATGAAGACTTAAGGGGGATCTCGGGGGTTCTCCTGTGCAGCTCTCTTCTGTCCCATACTCAGCCTGCAGACTGTAGCCATCACATACTCCCTGAACTCCCAACCTGTTTCCTCAACTCAGAGTATCTGTTGGGCCCCACCTAAGTTCCTCCTCCCTGCTCTGTGATGAACTGTTTCCAGGCAGTAGGCAAGAATACGTGTAGGGCTCACCTCATTTGTTTCTCTCTCAGGGATCACTGTCTTGAGCTGTCTGTCCAGTGTCTGAAAATTGTTGTTTCACGTATTTTACCTGGTCTTTTTAGTTGCTTAAGGTGGAGGCTAAATCTGATCCCTGTAACTCCACCTTAGCTGGAAGCCCATTGACTCCTAGTGAAGTGAATGGTTTTTGGCATATTTATTGGTCTTATGTTTCCTTTTTCACTTTGAATCTTTTGATGCTTTTTATCATATTATAAAGATCTTAATGGTAGGCCCCAATCATTTCTTAGTTGGAGTGTTCTTATGAAAGTAGCTATCGTTTGGCTTTAAAAGGAGAGAGAAAATGTGTTTTAAAACTATGATAACACATTTACATATAAAAAGATTATGTATATAGATTATGCACTTGCCTTCAGCGACTGCTTTGCTCAGCTCTGCCTCTTAAAGCAAGCAGGGGCTCAGGCTTGTCAGGGTTTAGTGGGCATGTCTTTGCTCAGGTGGTTCTCTTATAAAAGCTAAACACTGAGCTTGCTGGGGGGTTTGAAGTGAAGGAGAGAGGCGAATCTCCTGCCCTTTGCTTCTTCTCTTTCATCCCAGAGGACCCCTGGTCAGGTCACATGTGAAGCAGGGTGGTGGAGAGGATGACAGGGGTATATAGGAAGTACATGTTTCCCAAGAAATACTTAGAGCAGTACATTGTCATGGTGGGCAGTTTTGTTTTGTGATGGCTCTTGTACTAGTAGGGGCAGGGAGCTTATATTGTTTTCCCCTTCTTCCTCTGCTCTCCTTATTCTGGGAGGGAAAGCGAATACCGTTTCCCTGAAAGCAATATTAAGTATCAGTAGAGATCCACTTGGACTCTTTGATAGTTTTCGTCAGGGACTTTTTTTGATGATCCTTGAAGGTATGTTAAAAGATCTCATAATGGCTTTTTATTTTATTTTTTTTATCTTTGGCTGCGTTGAGTCTTCATTGCTGTGCGCGGGCTTTCTCTAGTTGTGGCGAGCGGGGGCTACTCTTTGTTGCAGTGCATGGGCTTCTCATTGAGGTGGCTTCTCTTGTTGTGGAGCGTGGACTCTAGGTGCACGGGCTTCAGTAGCTGCAGCACGTGGGCTCGGTAATTGTCACTCATGGGCTTAGTTGCTCTGCGGCATGTGGGATCTTCCCGGACCAGGGCTCGGACTCGTGTCCCCTGCATTGGCAGGCAGATTCTTAACCACTGAACCACCAGGGAAGTCCCTCATAATGGCTTTTTAGAAATAACCTTTTTTGTGAGGGTAGAGAATGCTGGAATAAGACAAGAAAAATCTCAAAAGGCCAGCCAATAAATTGAATTTTCTCTTTGAGTTCAAACCTTGAAACAGTCCTCAAAGCTAATTGCCTGTCCATTGTTTACCAAAAAAAAAAAAATAATAATAATAATAAAACTTCCTTTCTTAGTAAATATTCCAAGGCTTTTCAGTGATTAGCACAGATTACTTCCTGTCTGTCCACTCTTGTATTAATTTGGAAGACAACAGCATTTCACTTTTGCCAGTTTAATATTTCTTCATGTGTTTGAAGTGTAATATACTGATTCATCAGTGTATTCATGCTGATTAGTGAACCAGTACCTACTTCCTCTTTAGGGACTAGTTGCCCTCTTGCATTCTAGAAATGTAGTTTAAGTCACTTATGGTTGATGGTGCCTTTTGAAAATGTGTTTCACGTTGATCATACTCAACAGATCCAAGAAGCGGAATAACTTACACCTAGTTAAAGAACTGTTACATCAGAACTGATGCTTGTTGTCCTCCTAGGTACCCTCTTTCCAGTATCAGTAAGTGGGAAGCAAGTTAATTGTTAAAAAGTCGTTTTGGTGAGTACAGAATCAGAGAAAGAGAAGGTAAATTGCTGGTTTAAAAGGCAATTTAATTTAGACTGTGTTGAATGTAAACAGATTATCCTTTCTGAAGGAACATGTCTATTCAGTAATTGCAGAATTTATTTAGAAGTTACTAACTTCCTTTTTTATGTTTTTTGTTTTTTGATTTTGTTTTTTTTTTTTGTTTTTTGGCCGTGAGGCATGTGGGATCTTAGCTCCCTGACCAGGGATCAAACCCACACCCCCTGCATTGGAAGGCAAAATCTTAACCACTGGACCACCAGGGAAGTCCCACTAAGTGAGACTCCTTGAAGTGAGCTCCCTGAAGGCAGAGACTAGATCTATCCTTTTTTTCTTAGGCAGTCATTCCATTTGTTACTGTCTCCACTTCACTTAGTTGTTGTTCTGGGGTTTTATCCTGTTCCTTCATCTGGAACATATTTCTCTGCCATCTCATTTTGTCTAACTTTCTGTGTTTGTGGTCTCTGTTCTGCAGGCTTCAGGGTTGTAGTTACTCTTGCATCTGGTGTTGTCCGCTCGTGTAGGAGGCTGGTCTAGAGGCTTGTGCAGGCTTCCTGGTGGGAGCGACTGGAGCCTGCCCACTGGTGGGTGGATCTGGGCTTTGTCCCTCTAGTGGGCAGGGCCATGTCAAGGGGTGTGTTTCGAGGTCGTTGTGGGCTCAGGAAGACTTTAGGTAGCCTGTCTGCTGATGTGTGGGGCTGTGTGCCCACCCTGTTGGTTGTTTTGCCTGAGGCATCCCAGCACTGGAGTCTATAGGCTGTTGGGTGGGGCCAGGTCTTGGTGTCAAAATGGCAGCCTCCAGGAGAGTTCATGCCAATGAGCACTCCCCAGTACCTCTGCCACTAGTGTCCTTATCCCCACAGTGAGCCACAGCCACCCTCTGCCTCCCCAGGAGACCCTCCAAGACCGGCAGGTAGGTCTGGCCCAGGCTCCTATGAAGTGTCGGCTTTTTCCCTGGGTCCTGGTGTGCATGAGACCTTGCGTGTGTCCTCCAAGAGTGGAGTTTCTATTTCTCCCAGTCCTGTGGAGTTCCCGCAATCAAGCCCCACTGGTATTCAAAGCCAAGTGCTCTGGGAGCTCCTCCTCCCGATGCCAGACCTCCAGGCTGAGGAGCCTGACATGGGGCTCAGAACTCTCCTCTGGGAGAACCTCTGCAATACAATTATCTTCCAGTTTGTGGGTCTCCCACCTGGCGGGTGTGAGATTTGATTAGATTGCGAATGCCCCCCTCCTACCATCTTATTGTGGCTTCTTCTTTGTCTTTGGATGTAGGATATCTTTTTTGGTAGGTTCCAGTCTTTTTTGTCCATGGTTATTCAGTAGTTAGTTGTGATTTTGGTGTTTTCATGAGAGGAGGTGAGCTCAAGTCCTTCTACTCTGCCATCTTGTCTGGAATTCGACAAATATGGAATGAATGAATCAAAGCACTTTATACCTCTGGTCTTTGTAGAAACAGAACATGTCCAAATATCATTATCATACTGTCCTTTCATGTATTTCATACTGATTTTCATATTCCTCCTTCCATCTTTTCTGAGATTTGTAGTCAATCTTTTTTTTTTTTTAATAAATAAATTATTTATTTATTTATTTAGGCTGTGTTGGGTCTTCGTTTCTATGCGAGGGCTTCCTCTAGTTGCGGCAAGCGGGGGCCACTCTTCATCGCGGTGCGCGGGCCTCTCACTATCGCGGCCTCTCTTGTTGTGGAGCACAGGCTCCAGACGCGCAGGCTCAGTAGTTGTGGCTCACGGGCCTAGTTGCTCCGCGGCATGTGGGATCCTCCCAGACCAGGGCTCGAACCCGTGTCCCCTGCATTGGCAGGCGGATTCTCAACCACTGCACCACCAGGGAAGCCCTGTACTCAATCTTGATAGAGTTTGTGTTAATTAGATGCTTGTGTTAATTTCTGTTGCCATTTCATTTTGCTTCTGGTAAGCCTTACTGATTATCAGTTTTAGTAAGAGAATGCATCTTCTTGTCAGTTATTTGATTCATCTTTTATGTATGTTTAGATTTTGACCACAATGTTTATTTTAAATTGGATCCATAATAGCAAATGTCTATTTCTTACATATTCAATTTTTTGATCTCCTTTAGGGGCATTATTTAGCTTTTCTTTTTAGGTCTAATTTCCCAAACTTTTTCCTTCATCCCTGGACTGTCTTACCTCTAAGTTGTATAAACTACATCTGGAAACAGTATTAGAAAAGAGAATTGATGAGTACTAAGCATTAGAAAATAATTGTCTTGTGATTATCTTATGATTTTAACATGCTGCATTTCTTTGGGTGAATTAAAGCCATGTGTATATAACCTTTTAAATGTCGATTGTGTGTTTGGCTATTTTGTACAGTTTTCCTAAGGACTGTTTGCTCTTACTCTATACATGCAAACACATGCACACATATCTATACATATTTATACAGATGTACGTATATAATATTTATTTCTCAAAACATTCCTTTTCTAATTGATCTTGAAATGAGGTGTTGGTCTTGTATCTGTGACAGTTACTTGATGGGGAGAACAGGGTACTGTTTAGCAATAAGTTTTATTTCTCTTCCAAATGTCACACTGCCATTCCTTCTGTTTTCATTGAAAGTGAAAGCTGTTTCTATTTTTAAAAGTTGGGCAATGTATTCTGGTTTGATTGTTGAATGTGTTGAGGTGTATGGTAATTTGTCTTAAATCTGGTCTTCTATTTCACCCAAAGGATCGGAAGGATGAAATCGCCACTGTGGAGACCATCAACAACGGCAAGTCCATCTTTGAGGCCCGCTGGGACATTGACACTTCCTGGCAGTGCCTGGAGTACTATGCAGGCTTAGCGGGATCCATGGCCGGTAAGCCCTCACCTGACCTTCTGTGACCAGCTGACAAGGAGGCAGGAGAGCAGAGCCTGGGGGCGTAGGGTACAGATTTTGGATTTAAGACAGGCCTGGGTTAAAATCCTGGGCTTATCACTCTCTACTTTGGTGACATTGAGAACTACTTTATCTTTCTTTATTTAAACTGGAGATGGTAATCTCTATCTTCTTGGTTATTATAAGGTTAAATGAGATGATGTATGTAAAGCACCTAGCCTCATACCTGAGCTGTAGAACAGGTTGTGGAAAAACCAGTTCTTGCAAGAGTCAGTAAGTACATCGTATTTATTAGTTTTACCTACTTAGCAAAAAATTTTCTTTGTCTAGGAAGTGTACATCAGTTTACATGTCGGCTGGTTTAGCAGGGCCCAGGAGGGCTGTGGGGAGCCAGAAGTCTGAGGTTTCAGGGTCCTCAGACTCTTCAGCTGCTGAGTCTTCCCCATTTCTGTTTCATTTCATCTAAGTTATGTAGTGGATGCTTGGTTAATTTTTAGAGGGTTATATTGAGTTGAACGAACATGGTTTTGAAGGATAGAAAGGACTATTTATGTGAAGAGAACATGCAGAAGCAGTGTAAGAATGACTAGAATGAACAAAAGAACAGAGGTGGGGTGAGCCCAGTGGCTGGGGCCTGGGAGGGGGCTGGTCTGACAAGTCCAGAGTGAGTCCAGGTGCTGGTGGAGTCTTGGGACAAGTGGTACTGCACTCTCCTTTACCCTCTTTTTCCCCTTAGGCGAACACATCCAGCTCTCCGGCGGATCCTTTGGTTACACCAGAAGGGAACCACTAGGGGTGTGTGTCGGAATAGGAGCGTGGAACTACCCCTTTCAGATCGCCTGCTGGAAGTCGGCTCCAGCTCTGGCTTGTGGTAAGAATGAATTATTCCTCTACCTGTGAGCCACCCTTTCTCCCAGGACACGGTTTCACCCCTGCCCTGCCCCTTACGGAGCTTTGAGGTTATACACACAGATCGTGTCTACATTATTCCCAGTTTTTGTTTAATTTATTTTTGTTTATGGGAAGGAAGAAAGTTAATTTTGGTCTTGGAGGTCTTTTTTTTTTTTAAACTGTCAAATGAATTAGATTTGTGCTACTTGTAAGTTCTCTTCCTTTATGGACAAGAATTCTGGGCATGAATTTCTGTGTAGGGGATAGCACTTAGGAGTTTTGACTTCATTTAGGAAGCAGAAGATAAACTTCCTCCTTCATTTGTGTCTTAAAAGAAGTGATAAACAAGGCTTCCATCGGAGAAGCTTTGGCTGATTAACAAAAAGTTTTCTCATGCTATTTAAAGAGAAGAATCTGTCGGAAAAGAAGACATTGTACCTTAGAAAAACTGTCAGGTTAAAAAAGCTTTACTGTTAGGACACTGTATTGAAATGCAGCTTTTTTCTTTTTGCTGCTTCACGTTCTTTTTGCACATTTCTCTGTGATAGAGGAGAAATAGAATTAAGTTACTAGCTTTGGGTACTTGCATCAAATTAATTAACCTTTCTGGTCTTCAGTTTCAACTCTTATAAAATGGGTCTGATCATACCTACTTCTTACCACTGTTGCAAATGTTAAATGAGATTAATATATGCAAAAAGGCCTAGATATGCAAGTATAAGGTATTATTGGCTGAGACACTGCAAGTGTGTGGCTTGGGGTCTGTTTAATGAGAGAAACCAAAGGGGGAAGAGCAAGATATATTTACTTATTAATAACATTTTTGACCTAGAATTTGATGGGGAACAGGAAACAATTGGAGGGGCTTCCCTGGTGGTGCAGTGGTTAAGAATCCAGCTGCCAATGCAGGGGGAACACGGGTTTGAGCTCTGGTCCGGGAAGATCCCACAGGCCACAGAGCAACGAAGACCGTGTGCCACAGCTACTGAACCTGTGGGCCTAGAGCCCGTGCTCCGCAACAAGAGAAGCCACTGCAATGAGAAGCCTGCACACTGCAACGAAGAGTAGCCCCCACTCACCGCAACTAGAGAAAGCCCGCATGCAGCAATGAAGACCCAACACAGCCAAAAATTAATTAATTAATTAATTAATTAACTAATTAATTAACTTTTTAAAAAAGGAAACAATTGGAGTTGTTCTTGATGTGTCTTCTTGTCCTAGTCTTCAAGGGATCCTCAGTCTTAAAAGTCTTCCTGTGTTTGTGTCTCGGTAATGCAGGTAATGCCATGGTCTTTAAACCTTCTCCCTTCACACCTGTGTCCACACTGCTGCTGGCTGAAGTCTATACTGAGGCCGGCGTGCCTCCTGGGCTCTTCAACGTGGTGCAAGGAGGGGCTGCCACAGGCCAGTTTCTGTGTCAGCATCGCGATGTGGCCAAAGTCTCCTTCACTGGAAGTGTGCCCACTGGCTCAAAGGTGAAGACAAGACCAGTATAGGAGAACAGAAATGGCATGTAGATCCGGCTGTGTCAAGCCTCCCCAGAATATATGTTGGAGGCTTATCCTCTGATTTTACCCAGCTTGTATTGGCAGGGAGGCTGTAGGTATTATTGGGCAGAGGTCTGAAGTGTGCTTTAAAAGTGTGAAGGATAATTAGAACAGCCCACTGGTGTTAGGCTCATTGAGGATGGGAGTCATCTTCTCCTGCCTGTGTCTGAGAGGGCAGGCCCTGAGCTGCCACTTGTATTGTTTGGTGACTTACCTCATCTATAGCAGCCACCTCGGAAGAAAGGGTATTTTCTCAGTTTATTTCAGATTCATTGTTTTGACCTTAGTTTGTGCTCTGAACTCTGTCCGCCTTGAACATAGTAACAGTAATACAAAAGAGTTTCTGCCCATGACAGTCAGGGGAATTGACAGTATTTTTTAAATGAACTCCCTATTCAGACTATCAAGTGCAATTCTGTGGATTCTCTTCAGTGTTCTGGAAAATAATATTTCAAGTAGACAGAGGAAAAAGTATACTGAGAACAAGGCTGCAGGTCATGCATAGTTCAAGATGACTTTGGAGGGTCAGGGTCTTGTTAACGTAGCATGTAATCTCATTGGTGTTAGACTTCTGAATGCTTTTGTTCTTGTTCTGGAAGATCATGGAGATGTCAGCTAAAGGAATTAAACCTGTTACCTTGGAACTTGGAGGCAAGTCTCCACTGATCATCTTCTCAGATTGTGATATGAAGAATGCTGTGAAGGGGGCACTGATGGCCAACTTCCTCACGCAAGGCGAGGTGTGTACCTGACCCAGGAAGAGGTTTAACGGGAATCTCCACCCCTTCACCTCACAGCGTGTTTTAAAGCTTGTTGTTTTGAAACAGTTTCAGACTTACAGAAAAGTTGCACAAATAGTACAAAGAATTCCAATCTATCTTTGAACCAGGTCCCTCAGTGTTAACATTGTATCACGTTTACCATTCTGTTGGTATGTCTATACCTACATATGCATATTATTACTGTTTTTTTTTTTCTGATCTGTTTGAAAGTTGCAGACAGAAGATCCCTAACCTCTACAGTCCTATGTGTATTTCCTAAAAACAAGTGCATTCTCTTAAATAAGCACAAAATACTTAGTAAAATATATAACTTGTTATTAATGTAGTACTATTACTCAATCTATAGCCCTTATTCAGATTTCTCCATTTGTTTGACTAATGTCCTTTTAGAAACAATTTTTTTTTTTGCTGGTCCAAGATCTAATCCAGGACGGTGTATTGCATTTACTTGTTGTGTCTCTTTAATCTTACTTAATCTGGAACAGTTCTAAAGTCATTCTTATCTTTCAGGACCTTGCCATTTTTGAAGAATACAGGCCATTTATTTTGTGGAATGTCCCTCATTTTGGGTCTGTCTAGGTTTTGTTTGTTTTTTTTAAATTGGATTCAGGTTATGCATTTTTGGCAAAACACCACAAAAATGATGTTTTATATTTCACAGTGGTGTTGCTGACTTTGATCACTTGCTTAAGGTGGGTCTTTACAGTAAAGTTACTGTTTTTTCCTTTGTGGTTAATAAGTATATTGTAGGAGATAAAGTGAGACTATCTTGTTCCTTATCAAACTTTAACCTACTAGTGTTAGCACCCTTTGTTGATGTTTGCTGGAAACATTTTTTTCTGGTGGTCACCAAGTGGTGTATTTCCAATTCTGTTACTCCTTCTACCTTTATATCGTTCACTGTCTATTACAAGAAAGAACTTTTTTCCCTTTTCCTTAGTTTGTTTTTCATTCATTATATCAGCATGGACCCATGGCTTCTTACCTCATTCTACAAGTTATAACCCATTGCTAGTATTATTTATTTTGATGCTGAAATAATTGCAGATTCATGTAGTGGGAGCCTCTTTCTGTGACTTTTTGATATGTTCTCATTATTCTTTGAGCACTTCTTTACTTCCTGGCACAGCAAGGCGTTCTAGACACATCTTGTGCTTTCTCTGGTGGAGCTCTGTAATGAGCCGTTTCTCTAAGGAGGCTTGGTTCCATTTAGTGGTAAATGGTATTTAGAAACCAAGATCCGGGTGCCAGGTGTACTCGTTTCTACTGGAGTGTCATTGCTCCTATGTCTTCTCAGAGGCCAGAGCCAGGAGATGTATATTTGGCATATGTGTATGTATGCACACACACATGTATTTATGTATCCATCTATATTAATAACTACAAGTTTATACAGATATTTCCAGTCATTCCAACACTGCAAGGTTTATTTTAGCCTCCTCCCTTTCATATTTATAATTTCCTTCTCTGACAGTGATGAGACATTTAGCTTCCATTACTCACAATGTATGTAGTTACTCCATCCTAGAATATGTTTATAATAGTTTCAGATTTGTGAAAGTACACTACTGTGAAAAATAAACCTTCTAACTAGAGTGCAACATTTTTTTTTTTTACAGCCCTTTTTGTCTTTAGCCTGGGGTACAGTTAAAATTCTGTGTTCAGAAGTTAATGAGTCAGTTCTTCCTTCACCACCCCCTTCAGTATGGTTATGATATTCATTTTAAATAATGAGTTCGTTCGTTTCTGTTTGTATTTCATTTGGGGTTTATTTTCACCCATCCTTGCTTCAGGCGAAATACTAACATGGTTCTAAATGTCAGAATTTTACCAAAAAAGCAAACAGAAATGGCATTCCTCCTATCCCTTCTACCCACTCCCATTCCCTCCTTCTTCCAATCCATCCCTATCCACCCAAATCTGTTTCTCATTTTTCCTTCCTATTTCTTTTTACACAAATGACCAGGTACTTGTATATTTCTTATTTTCTCTTCTTTCCTCAACACAAAAGATAGCTAGTAGTAACTAGTAACTAATAGTAACTAATTAGTAGTAACTAGTAACTAATAATAGCTAATAGTAATTCTAAGATATTAGAGTTACTGTTTTGCTTTTTGCTTTTTTCACCTGGAAATCACTTCATTTCATAGAAATCTTCTTTCTTCTTTATAGCTGTGTAGTACAATTCCTTATATAGCTGTTAGTTTATTCAACTACTCTCTTTTGGATGGGCATTTAGTTTCCAGTATTTTGTGATTACAAACAGTTCTGCAGTGAATAACCTCGTGCACGTGTGTGTTCATATTGTTGGAGATATATTTTCAGAGTAAATTCCTAGAAGTGGTAAATGTATATGTAATTTTTTGTGCCTATTTTTTTGTGGTAAAATATATATAATATAAAATTGACCATGTTAATCATTTTTGAGTGTACAGTCCAGTGGCATTAAGTACATTCACATTGTTGTGCAGCCATCACCACCATCCACCTCTAGAACTCTTTTCATCTTACAAGACTGAAACTCTACACATTAAACAATAACTTCATAAATCCTTTTCTTCCCAGTCCCTGGTAACCACTATTCTACTTTCTATCTATATGGATTTGACTATTCTAGGTATCTCATATAAGTGGAATCAAACAGTATTAGTCCTTTTGTGTCTGGCTTATTTCACTTAACTTAAGGTCTTTAAGGTTCATCTATGTTGTAGCATGTGTCAGATTTTTCTTCCTTTTCAAGATTGCGTAGTATCCCGTTGTATATGTATGCCACATTTTCTTTATCCATTCATCTACTGGTGGACATTTAGGTTATTGCTACCTTTGGCTATTGTGACTAGTACTGCTATGAACATTGATGTACAAATATCTATTCAAGTCCCCGCTTTCACTTCTTTTGGGTACGTACCCAGAAGTGGAATTTCTAGATCATATAGTAATTCTGTGTTTAATTTTTCAAGAAATTGCCATACTGTTTTCTACAGCAGCTGCACCATTTTATGTTCTCACCAACAATGCACAAAGGCTCTAATTTCTCCACACCCTTGCCAGTACTTGTTATTTTCTGGTTTTTTTGGTCGCAGCCATCAGAGTAGATGTGAAGTAGTATCTCACTGTAGGTTTTTATTTGTATTTCCCTTATCATTAGTGATGTTGAGTGCATATATAATTTTATAAGATAATGCCATATTCCCCTCCAAATGGGTTGGACCAACTTGCATTCCTACCAACAATATATGTGTGCCTATTTCCTCACGAGGTAAGAGGTGATATTTCATTGTAGTTTTAATTTCAATTCTCTAATTATGAATGAGATTGAACATCTTTTCTAGGCTTAAGGACCATTTATATGTGTGTGTGTGAATTGTGCATAACTTTTATCCAATTTTATATTGAACATCTAGTCATTTCCTTCAATTCTTTTTGTAGAGATTTTTTTTCTTATTCACACATAGTAAAGTTCACTTTTTTTCTTTTTGGCCATGCTACAACGCTTGCAGAATCTTAGTTCCCCAACCAGGGATCAAACCTGGGCCCTTGGCAGTGAAAGTGCCAAGTCCTAACCACTGGGCTGCCAGGGAATTCCCAAGTTTCACTTTTTTTGGTGTGTTATACTATTTTGATTTTCCCTCAGTTTTTATAAGTTATTTAAATATTGGTGATAGTACCCTTTATCTGTGATGTACGTTGTAAATGCTTTCTTCCAGTTTGTTGTCTTGGCTTTGTTTAGGATGTTTTTGCCATGCAAAAGATTATTAATTTTATGTAGTCAAATTTATCATTCTTTTCTTTCATTGCATCTAGATTTTGAGTACTAGTTAGAAAACCTTTTCCTGCACCTAAGTTATAGAAGAATTCACCTATATTTTCTCTCAGTAATTGTTTTTTTATTCTATATTTAGATTCCTTATACATTTGGGGGTTACTCCTGTGTACAGTATGAGATTGTATCTTATTTTCCACATGGCTAACCAGTGGAACCATTTGTTACTAATTCATCTTTACTCCAGTGGTTTTAGATTCCACCTTTATCATAAACTAAATTTCCTTGAGTACTTGGATCTATGTTTGGACTTTCTTTTCTATTCTACTGTTCTGATAGCATTTGAGTAGTATTTATGTTCATGTCTGTGGGAGGGTCTAAATAGTCATTACTTGTGTATGTGTTTTTTTTTTTAATTTTGGTTGCTACGTGCGGGCTTTCTCTAGTTGCAGCGAGCAGGGACTATTCATAGCGCTGTGTGGGCTTCTCATTGTGGTGGCTTCTCTTGTTGCGGAGCACGGGCTCTAGGCGCACACGGCCTTCAGTAGTTGTGGCTCGCAGGCTCTAGAGTGCAGGCTCACTAGTTGTGATGCATGGGCTTAGTTGCTCTGTGGCACGTGGGATCTTCCCGGACCAGGGATCGAACCCATGTCCCCTGCATTGGCAGGAGGATTCTTAACCACTGCACCACCAGGGAAGTCCCATTACTTGTGTTTTTAGAGACAAACATTGACTCTGCACCGCCCTAGGTTTTTATTAGACTCAAGACCTCAGTTCTTGTTCTATTTTTACTCTTCAGTCCCTTCCACTCTTACCTCCTGCTCTCAAAATATACAGCCAAATTGAGCACCTGAGATGAGGAAATAGGAGAAGTCCTATGGGTCATATGGATCTATTAATTGTTTTAAGGAAATTTAAACAAAAACAAAGGCATAACTTTTATCTCAAAGGGCAGAGAGTTTGTGTGTGGGGTAGTATGTCCACAATTACATGTGTGATACAATTCAGTATGGTGATAATTTTTAGGAATGGAACTAACCTTTAAAGAAAGTATACTGTCTCTTTTAAATTTAAAGCTGTTGGACTTTTTTTCCTTTTCCTTTTTTCCCCCTCATCTACATATAAATTTTTATGTGTCTGTCCTTTAGGTTTGTTGTAATGGTACAAGGGTATTTGTGCAAAAGGAAATTCTTGATCAATTTACAGAGGAAGTGGTGAAACAGACCCAAAGGATAAAAATTGGAGATCCCCTCCTGGAAGATACAAGGATGGGTCCCCTGATCAACCGACCACATCTGGAGCGAGTCCTTGGGTTTGTTAAAGTGGCAAAGGAGCAGGTGAGAAACAAGTGGAGGTGAGATGAGAGGAGGGGGAGGGGTAGTTACTCCTAGGTTACTTGCTCTATGCTTCTTTCCTATGGTCATATCCATTTGGGAGCTGTATTCTGCGTTGTACTTGCCGTGGAGTGACTAAGTATGCGTTTGTTCAGGACACAAGTGGCATTTCAGGAATGCATACTGGGGTTTTATGTTTAACATAAAATATGCGTTCTTTTTTCTTTTTTGGCAGGGTGCTAAAGTATTATGTGGTGGAGACCTCTACGTACCTGAAGATCCCAAATTAAAGGATGGGTATTACATGAGACCTTGTGTGTTAGGTATGTCCTCTTCTTGTTTGCTTTTAAACAGTTTGAATTAAATGTCAGATAGACGAGAATATTTATAAACTGTGTATATGGTGTAAGGCAAGGGTTGGCAACTGTGTGTCCCTGCTACTCAGATTTAAGGAGTAGTTCTCCCTTACCTTGGAAGCCTCATGTGTGCCCCTCCTCTTCTTGGACAATGATATCAGTTACCTGGGACTTAACTGGGTATACAGCTGTTGTTCTAGAATCAAGGCACTCCAAAGAAATTAAAGGGCATGTTTGTTAAAAATTCAGTGATGAATTTCTTTTCTCAAGAAAGTTGGTAAAGAATGTGCTTTTCTTTGAACTTTAGATCATCAATATAATAAAACCAATTTGTTGGACAGTATATTAATATTTTCAAAAATTATATGATATAATAATTTTAGCACTTCCTTTCAATCTGAAAAATCTCCTGGTTTGGACAGTCAAGTATGTGGTCATCCTACTGTCCCCACACCCATCTCCTTCCCTTCTACTGGGGGTGACACTGTTCTAGATGTTGTTGTTGTCATTTACTTTTCTCTGTCATTTTATATTGTATGTTAGTATCTCCTATAAAAATATTGCTAGTTTCCTTGACTTTAAAAAACTATATATAGATGGAATTATGTTGTATAATTCCTTGCACCTTATCCTGAAGATAGGTTCAGCTGATTTTTGTCCCTGAGGTTGATAGTGGTGTCACTTTTCAACACTTGATATTTGGTGCAGTTTAACCTTTTAGCTCTTGCTAAAAAGCTAAAGATCCGCTGAGGCTTAAGGGCTGTGAATTTAGCATCCATGCTATGGATTAGCTTGTAGCTATTAAGGAAGAGGGAAAACTTACTCTAGGTTTTTACGTAGAAAATACAGGTTAAGCAGTAGTGTATATGGTATTATCCCAAATCTATTAAAAATCAAATATGTGCATGGGAAAAAGAAGGAACAGAGAATATGCATCATAGTATTTTTTTTTTTAAGGAATCAGGTTTCTGTTTTTTTTTTTTTTTAATAAATTTATTTTATTTATTTATTTTTGGCTGTGTTGTGTCTTCGTTGCTGCACATGGGCTTTCTCTAGTTGTGGTGAGCGGGGGCTACTCTTCGTTGTGGTGAGTGGGCTTCTCATTGCAGTGGCTTCTCTTGTGGAGCATGGGCTTTAGGTGCACGGGCTTCAGTAGTTGTGGCACGGAGGCTCAGTAGTTGTGGCTCACGGGCTCTAGAGCACAGGCTCAGTAGTTGTGGCACACGGGCTTAGTTGCTCCGTGGCCTGTGGGATCTTCCCGGACCAGGGCTCGAACCCGTGTCCCCTGCATTGGCAGGCAGATTCTTAACCACTGTGCCACCAGGGAAGTCCGCATCATAATATTGATAGTGGATTTCTCTAGATGCTGGGATTAAAGGTGATTTTTTTATTATACTTCGTGCATTTCTGAATATTACAGATTTTCTACAGAGAACATGTATTTTACAATTAGGAAAAAAAATATTTTTAAACAAACTGTGAACCTATGCAAAGGACAGGGAGCTGACTACCTTAACTTCATTCTAGTGATTCTGAAAGCCTTGTTTGTCATCTACAGCATCAATATCACTTGGAAAACTTGTTAAAAATGCAGATTTCTGGTCCCTGCCCTAGACCCCCAAATGTCACTTTCAGGGCCCAGGACCTTGAGATCTGCACGTTAATAAGTCCTCAGTTCATTTTTACGCATGTTGAAGTTTGAGAATGACTCCAGAGCCTCAATCTTTAGATTCATTTACTTGAGATTTGGGGCTAGAGTATAATGAGTGTTATATGTGGGGCAGGAACCTTTTCTTTTCTCATAACATCAACTGCCGCTTTATCCCCTCATCTCTTTTGACTCTCCAATATAGAATGCGTTGCACACAGAGCCGTACTGTGTTATCAACCTGTGTAAGACAAACTGTATTCTGGGGCTGTTGGGTAATGAATTGTCTTGAGTAATTTAATATTCTGGCTAACAGTTTCCCTAAAAATTGTATGTGGCTTAGTAATTTTCGAAGATTTAGATTATAATAAACTATCCTTAAACACAACCTAAAATTATTTAATATACCTTTGAAGATAGTTTAGGTGTCCCCAGAGTACAGTGTAACGTACAGACGACCAGAGTGCTGTTCTTACTTTGTATGCACAAGCTCTGATTCACCTCTTATGAGATTTTAGAGTCCTCCTCTTTGTAGGTATGTGAGAAGTTGGTTTTTAGCTTTGGCTAGTGCAAAGCTGGTGTTTAAAGTAGGGTTCTCAAGCTGTATTTCTGCCTCCACATTGTTTACATGTATCACACAACCTTACAAACATATCTCACTCCATGCGTGGTTGCCAGCATTGTGGTGAGCTGTTCTTCAGCCAGAGTGCGGATAAAAGCACCACTGTCTTGAGGATCAGTGGGGTTCAGTATTTCACATCTAAATATATGAGCTTCTTTAGACATATATGCATATTTTAAAATGTCAAGTGCGAATTTAATCTTTTTAGGGAATTAACCACTTAAAAACTTAAGTACATTTTCATATAAAATGAACACTCCTTCAGTTATTTCTAAGTTATTATTTTTTTTGCATTGTATTTTCTTTTTTAAAAATATTATTTCTCATTCTAATCATATCAGAGTCATTAAGATAATGTGAAAAAATATAAAAAATGTTAGTCATGTGTACATTTTAACAGAAATTGAGAGGATATATACAGTTTGTATCTTTTTCAGTGAGTGTTAATCATGAGCATTTACTTACTAAATTTTCTTCAAAAACATTACTTTTTTTTTTTTAGTAATCATTTTAATTCATTTGGAGTGCATCCTATATACACACACACACACACACATACACACACCCCGTTTTTTTTGTTTTTTTGTTTTTTTATTTTGGCTGCGCTGAGTCTTTGTTGCCGTGCATGGGCTTCTTTAGTTGTGGCACATGGGCTTCTGTAGTTGTGGCATGCGGCTCCAGGGCACGCAGGCTCACTAGTTGGGGCGCGTGAGCTCTCTAGTTGTGGCACGTGGGCTTAGTTGCCCTGCGGCATGTGGGATCTTAGTTCCCCAACCAGGGATCGAACCCGCGTCCTCTGCATTGGAAGGCAGATTCTTAACACTGAACCAACAGGGAAGTCTCCAAAACATTACTTTTTGAGGCTTCATAGAAATTCATCATTGGGTTGTGTACCATTCACGTGATCATCCCATCTGTTTTGGATGTCTAGTTTGTTGCTTCTAGTTTTGACTGTCACAGGAATGTTGTGATGGAAGTCCTTGTATGTACATCCTTGTCCACCTCCTTAGCTATTTCCTTGTGATGAATTCAAAAAAGTAGATTTAGAATGAATACAGAGGCCATGGCTCCTTAATACGTAGTGTTAAATCATCATGCAGAAAGGATGCTCGGATTTATATTCACACTGAAAATGTCACATTGAAATTTCTCTAAAGCTGTGTATTCACTGTTTACTGTGAACAGGAAATTTTAACGTGCCAGAAATAATCATTCCTTCGCTGATGTTTGGTTTTTTAATAATGTTTGCAGCTAATTGTAGAGATGACATGACCTGTGTGAAAGAAGAGATCTTTGGACCGGTTATGTCCATTTTATCATTTGACACTGAAGCTGAGGTTCTGGAAAGAGCCAATGATACCGCTTTCGGACTAGCAGCTGGTGTCTTCACCAGGTAGGTGGGGCAGGACACCCCAAATGGCTTTGAAGAAATGGGGCTGCAGTGTCTTCTTAGATATGTAATTGATCTTATTCCCTCACTGGAGTTTGCCCTCACTGCATTTTCATCAGCACTTTCTGTTTGCTTCAGCTAAAGTCAAAAGATGGCAAAGTAGCATTTCACAGTTAGCCCTGAATGGCCAGAGAACCCTAGTGTTGAGTTTAAATTAGCTATTAGCTTTATTGATGAAAATTCTATCCTTTTTTCATTCATACATTGAATAAATATTTAAGTTTCTGATCTATGTAAAGCATCATGTTAGGTGCCTATTAAAAACATGTATGTCAAGGAATTTAGAAATCCATAAGCATATAAATACTGGGCAGTATTTTTCAAAGCCGTGATTTTTAGCATTATAGTAGTCCCTAAATTAGAATGCATTGTAACACATGTGGGCCTTTTTTCTATTGTGTATTTAGGGTGCTATTTCCAATTTTAACTATTGTAAGTTATGTTGGGATTAATATCTTTGTACATAAACTTTAACCACTATAAGAAAAACAAAAAGTGATTTCGGAGAAATATTTCTTAGAAAATGCTTGCAGATTGCTTGTTTATGTACAAACTCTGATTAGTCTTTGGCAGTAGTAGGCAGTTTTCTAAGACTGTTTACACTTGGGATTATGCTATTTCTTTAGTGATACACAAGGTAATTATTTTTTGTAGTTTTGTGGTCAGGAACGTGGGATGGAAGACCCAAGTCTCCCTTGAAGACCTGATGTAATAGCTTCTTTTTGAGTTCTGAAGAAAAAAGTGAGGAGCTACTTTTTTTTTTTTTTAAATAGACTTTATATTTTAGAGCACTTTTAGGTTCACTGCAAAACTGACTGGAAGTACAGAGATTTCCCAACTACCCCAGCCCCACACATGCATAGTCTCCCCCATGATCCACATCCCCCACCAGAGTGGAACAGTTGTTAGAATTGATGAAGCTACATGAACACATCTTTATCACCCAAAGACTATAGTCCACGTTAGGGTTCACTCTTGGTGTGCATTCTATGGGTTTGGACAAATGTATAATAACTTGTACTCACTGTTGTAGTATCATACAGAGTAGTTTCACTGCCCTAAAAGTCCTCTCTGAGGAGCTGCTTTTTTGTTTGCTTGTTTTGTTTTGTTTTTTTGGGCTGCGCCTCACAGCTTATGGGATCTTAGTTCCCCGACCAGGGATTGAACCCAGGCCCTTGACAGTGAAAGCACAGAGTCTTAACCACTGGACCGCCAGGGAATTCCCAGGAGCTGCTTTTTTTTTTTGGTATATATATGTATATTTTTAAATATTTATTTATTTATTTATTTGGTTGTGCCGGGTCTTAGTTGTGCACGTGGGCTCCTTAGTTGTGGCAGGCGGGCTCTTTAGTTGTGGCATGTGAACTCTTAGTTGCAGCATGCGTGTGGGATCTAGTTTCCTGACCAGGGATCGAACCCAGGCCCCCCGCATTGGGAGCGTGGAGTCTTAACCACTGCACCACCAGGGAAGTACCAGGAGCTGCTTTTTTTGATTTGAGGATTGAGTGGGATAAGTCTCTCCTCTTGCTTTGCTTCGCCACCAAAATACAGACAAAGGCCAGTTACAAAGGGGGGTAACTCCTTTTTTTTTTTTTTTTTTTAAAAAAAAACAGCTTTGTTGGGATAATTCATGTACCAAACAATTCACCTATTTAAATTGTACAATTCAGTAGTTTTTAGTATATTTACAGATTGTACAACTGTCATTATAATCTAATTTTAGAACATTTTCTTCATTCTAAGAACAATAACAGTTACTCTGCATTTTCCCCTCCCCCCAGTTCCTGGCAACCACTGATCTACTTTGTCTTTATAGATTTGCGTATTTTGAATATTTTACATAGATGAAATCATACAGTATGTGACCTTTCACGACTGGCTTCTTTCACTTAGTTCATCTACTGGCTTCTTCTCAAAGTTCATTTATTGTTATAGTATGTATCACTACTTTATTCCTTTCTACTACTGAGTAATATTCTGTTGTATGGATATATCACATTTTGTTTATTCATTGACCCATTGATAGACATTTGGGCTGTTTCTACTTTTTGGCTATTATGAATAATGCTCCTATGAGCATTCATATATGAGTCTTTGTGTGGATATTTGTATATTTCATTTCTGGTATATACCCAGGAGTGGAATTGCTGGATCCTATGGTGACTCTGTGTTTAACTATTTGAGGAACTGCTAAACTGTTTTCCAAAGTGGCAGTACCATTTTACATTCCCATCAGCAATGTATAAGGGTTCCAGTTTCTCCACATCCTAGCCAGCAATTGTTATTGTCGGTTCTCTTGATTTTAGCCATCCTAGCGGTTGTGCAATGGTGTCTTGTATCAGTTTTGATTTGCATTTCTGTGAGTTGTTTTTTTACTTTCCTGATAGTCTCATTTGCAGCACAAAATTTTAAAATTTGGTCAGTGTAATTATTCTATTTTTTCTTTATCTGTTACTTCTGCTGTCATGTCTAAGAAGATTGTATCTAACCGAAGGTCATGAAGATTTATTCCTGTTTGCTTCAAAGAGTTCTGTGGTTTTCACTCTGACATTTTAGGTCAGTGACCCATTTGAGTTAATTTTTGTGTGTAGTGTAAGAAAGGGATCTTCCTTCATTCTTTTGCGTATGTATATCCAGTTGTTCTAGCACTATTTGTTGAAAAGACTATTTTCCCCCATTGAATTGTTTTGGCACCCTTGTTGCTGCTACTTACTTTGTACATGCGTTTGGATGAGACTATAAAATTCAAATCCTTATCTATTTTGCATGGATGGTGTAAGATTGTAAAACACATTTTGAAGAAACAAGAATTTGGCAATGTTTTGAGACCCTTAGAAGTGACAGTCTAACTTTTCCTGTTAAGGTTGTAGCAAAAGAAACAATGAATAACCAATGCATTTTTTCCTTCATAGGGACATCCAGCGTGCCCACAGAGTGGTGGCTGAGCTTCAGGCTGGAATGTGCTTCATTAACAACTATAATGTCAGCCCAGTGGAGTTGCCCTTTGGTGGATATAAGAAGTCAGGTGAGGATCTGGGAACTGTGAAAGCAAACCCCCGTCTCTAGAGACACTGGTCATAATTCAGTCCTTATGGAACAGGTTCCTAAACCTGTGTGTGTATCAGAATCACCTGGAAAAGTATATGAATTCCTGGTCCTCCCCAGGCCCACTGTATGCGTCTCTGGGAATGGAAGCTGAGCATCTTTATTTTTTCCAAAAGCTCTCCAGAAGTCTTTGATGTGTAGACTGGATTGTGAACAGCTGACATACATCTTAGAAAGGTTTATCTCATGGGTGGGATTACTTTTTCCTCACAGTCTGTGATTGCCATTAAGTGTAAAACCACCCCTAGGCGTTCTAACCATGGCAAGTTTGTAAATCTAGTCTGTTAGGAGATTTGAGGCATCAGGAACATAGCCATTACTTTGAGGTTCTTTCTTTGGAGTTTGTTGCTGATTTCACCAATTCTGTATGAAAATTGGTTTGGACTTTGTAGGTGCACCATTCTAAGAGTCTGACCCCTAGTCTCCTGGCAGATATTTATGGCCATCACAGTGTTGGCAAACATATAAACATGGATGAATGATGATGAGATGGTGGGTGTTAATTTGACAGTTTTATGTGGTATTGCATTTGGTATCATTCTGGCATTCTCTAGTCATACTTCACTAGTCATTCTTGTCCCTGTGGGTACCTGGAGGAGCTGTAACACAGACGTAAATGCAGGGTAGGAACCAAGGCTCTGTTTTATTAATTAATAACCCTCAGTTTGTTTAGAATCTGCAGCTTTGGCCTCAGTGGGGCCTCTGAGGCCAGCTTTCCCTTCCCTAAACCTGAATCTTTGGATCAGTGCCCATGGATATGCCTCCATGAGATGAGAGGGACAGAAAGCTGGCCTAACATGCCCAATGGGCTCCGTGCTGAGAGGATTTGGAAAGGAACAAAAGGCAGAGTGAGGCCTTAGCAGGGCCATTGTGTATGTCCCATTTGGAATGATGCCCCCTGGAGATGTGCATTTTTGGAGACTGGGCCTTGCTCTTAGGATGCAGAGCCTGCCTCAGTCTGGGGTAGGGGACACAAGGAAGGCTGTCCTTTTAGCACGTAACCTCATGTACTAGTGATTGGCAGTGTCTTGGCTTTGAGTAACCTGAGAGCCAAAAGGGTCCACTCCCCACATGAGTGGACAGAGTGTAAATAGTAGGTGCTCTTACAGATTTAGTATAAGAGAAGGTTAATAAGCCTATTATGTAGAGTTAAGTTTTAAGTTAGCACTGACTTTCAAAGGCATCAGGTTGATTGATAATTGTAGAGAATGCTCTAATGCTTGATAAGAAAGTCTGAACATTTTTAGACCTTAGTCTAGAAGAGTAGATACTAGAAGTTAATAGAAGAGTAGATACTAGAAGTTAAGAGTCATACTGGTAAGAAATGGAACCTAAATATTTCCCCACCCCCAAAGTCTAGTGTGTCCCTTTTCCCGCGTCTAGCTCCACAGCTAATACATGCAGTTGAGGACTTGATCCCAGAATTTCTTGGCCCTGCGCTCTTCCCCAGCCCTGGGAGCAGTGCCTGTTTCTGCAGGTCGCTGTGGCTGGATTACCGCAATGGCTCACCCTCACCCTTTCTCTTCCTTTCAGGGTTTGGCAGAGAGAATGGCCGTGTGACAATTGAATATTATTCACAACTAAAGACTGTGTGCGTGGAGATGGGTGACGTGGAGTCTGCTTTTTGAAAAAGTGCAGTGAAGCCAGTGAACACGGCCAGGCCTGGGAATAACGAGAACCAGCTCTCTTGACCGCGGCCGTGCAGCCACCTACCAGTTTAGATCCAGAATGTTGGCCATTCAGGATAAGAGAATGGTTCAGTGTTACTCTCCATCGCTCAATCAGTTTCCTAAGTGAAAATGTGCGTAAGTGCCTTTTAGATGCTAATCAAGAAAGCTGTGATTTTCCTTAAAGCAAATTTCTCTGAAATCTTTGAGAGCCACTAGCACACTACTGGAGAACAGGGGGAGGGACCAGGATTGTTCTTCCACAGAGCCGACCCACTGACAGGTTCATTCTCTAGCTTGCTTTAAAGAACCCGTGCCTTTAGAGGTTCCTGGGGGAATCAGCAGAGATTTCTGCTCCTTGACATTTTTAAAGACATGGCCCCTTGTCATTCCATTCAGAAGGCTGGCAGTCGGGAGAGAGGGCTTGGCTAATAGACGGGTCAGTTTGATGTGAATGCTGACTGGCCAGAGCCAGCGCTGCGAGGATGGGGGAAACCGGCTCCAGTCCTTGAGTTACAGCTTGCTCTCTTATGACAGAAGAGTTTCCATTTAAACGTAGAGATTATTTGTAATCCACTGCAGTATACTGATACTAAATAAATCACACCGTCAGTCCTTTCAGTGTCATGTTTTGAAGCTATACACATCTCAGGGTTATAGGAGGACACAGGATAGGGCTAAAGTTAAACATTTAAGGCAGAAGATTTGACCTTCTTTGCAGTGAGTACACATGGGCAGGCTTCTGTTGCTGTAATGAACTTTCAGTGGCCCATTCAGACTTCTGGGCTCCATGTTCTTCCCAGCCCAGATAAACAGGGCCTGTCCGTAAAGGGCTGTCAGATCATGGTGACTTCTCAGACTGTTGCAGTGATCCTCATCTTGCCCTCTTATCTCCCTTTCAGGGGAATAATTTAGATTTAATAGTGGTATTAGGGTTCTCCAGAGAAACAGAACCAATAGAATAGAACAAATACGTATAAGAGAAGATTTCTTATAGGAATTGGCTTACGTGATTATGGCGGCTGCGAAGGCCCACAATCTGCTCTCCACAAGCTGGAGATCCAGGAAAGCTGGTGGTATGATTCAGTCCACGTCCCGAGGCCTGAGAACCAGGAGTGCTGCTGTCTGAGGGCAGAAGATGGATGTCTCAGCTCAAGCAGAGAGAGTGAATTTGCCCTTCTTCTGCCTTTTTGTTCTATTTGGGCCCTGAATGGATTGGATGATTCTCACCACATGGGGAGGGCCATCTGCGTTACTCAGTTCACCAGTTCAAATGCTGATCTCTTCTGGAAACACCCTCATAGACATACCCAGGCATCCCATCGCCCAGTCAGGCTGACATGTAAAATTAATCATCACAGTAGCTAAGAGGTAAGGGATGATTCTTGATACTGGGCCTGCATCTGATTATCTATTATGATGGGTAAAAACTGTAGTTAGAGGATGAGAACAATTGAATCAGCCTCTCTTGGTGGATATTCGCACAGCGGGCACATATATGATACCGAGCAAGGCCAACAATGATCTCACCCTGGGTCTTCGGGGGTCCTTGTGTGACTTCCACAGTAGGAGCCGCCTGGGAGAAGACAAGGTTCTGGCAGTTCCTCTGAAGAGAAAACAGCGAGGGAAAGGGAACCAACATTTGAATACTCCCTGCGATCCATCTGCTACTTCCCTTCTCATTGACTACTCACACTAAACATGAGGAAGTTGTTAGCCCCAATTTTCAGATGAAGAAGCTGAGAATTGGAGAAGTCTGGACCACAGCCAAGTCAGTAAGTTGAAGAGTAGAGTTCCAATCCAGCTATGTGGGACTTCAACTCTTATGCTTTCTGCTCTCCTTCCCCGATTCCTAGACCTTAACTCATTGTATTCATTTCGTATGACTGCTGTAACAAATTACCACAAATGTGGGGACTTCAAAACAACACATTTATTATCTCGTAGTTCTGGAGGTCAGAAGTCCAAAATGGTTTCACTGGGCAAAAACCAGGGTGTTGGCAGGGCATGCTCCCTCTGTAGGCTCTAGGAGAGAATCTTTGCCCTCCTTTTCCAGTCTCTAGAGCTGCATTCTGTGGCTCATGGCTCCTCCTCTTTGTTTAGCAGCAACAGCTTAGCATCAAGTCTCTCTGCTTCCATTGCCTTCTTCCTCTGTGTAGTCAGATCTCCCTCTGCTTCCCTCTTATGTGGACACTTATGATAGCATTGAGGGCCCACCAGATGGTCCATAATAATCTCTTATCTCAAGATCCTTAACTTAATCATATCTGCAAAGTCTCCTTTTGCCATATAAATATTCACAGGTCCCGAAACTTAAGATGTGACATAGCTGGTGGGGAGCATTATGCAGCCTACCACACCCAGCATGGTCCAGAGTGTGTTCCAGGATGTCATCAGCTATCGTACTTCACAGATTTACCTGAACAAAGATTCTTGTTTGTTAATGAAGCATCTTAGGAGAGTAATAATATGTACAAAAGGCACTTAAGGAAACATGATTTAACCAAGAGGCCAGGCCTTCCTTTGATTTGGAAGAAGTTGTATCATCTAGTTAAATTCTCCTGGAGTCTCCTTTTTCTCTTACTAGTATTTTTTTTTTTTTAATATTTATTTATTTGGCTCCGCCAGGTCTTTAGTTGCAGCATGCAGGATCTTCACTGGGGTGTGCAGGATCTTTAGTTGTGGCGTGCAAACTCTTAGTTGTGGCATGAAGGCTCTTAGTTGTGGCATGTGGGATCTAGATCCCTGACCAGGGATCGAACCCTGGCCCCCTGCATTGGGAGCGTGGAGTCTTACCCACTGGACCACCCAGGAAGTCCCTCTACTAGTATTTTGATTTAAGCAGAAGGTACCCTTCTTTTTCCTTCTCCCATCTAATATTATCTCCCAGAGGTAACTACTGTTAACATTTGGGTGCATATGTTTCCTAGGATTTTCTTAAAAGTAATAACTGCCAACTAACCCTGTATCCTGATGAGGCCACGTGTAAATTTATTCAACTCATGTCCTTTTATATGCATTTTAAGATTTATTTGGTTGACAGCTTACTGTGCTACAGCATCATTTAACTGCTACTGATAGAAATGGTTTTGGAATTGTATTAATGAGAGAAAGAAGAAAACCAAGACCCATGTTGGCTTACTCCTTTGCAGTAGCTGAGTCCTGATCTCTGGCTTGGCTTTTCTGTGACTCCAAACAGAGGCAGTCTCTCACTTCGGCAGGTTTTTTTCAGACAAAAGGTGGCCACTGGGTCCCTTCTTTCCTCCTGCTGCTCTTTATTTGTTACACCTTCTATCCTCTTGCTGCCTAAGGCAAGAATCTGGCAGAAGGAAGGTGGGCTACAGTTTACTGACACCCTCCCCGGAAGTCATCCACGAGGAGCTTCCGGAGAAGGGGGGCAACCCTGAGTTCCTTGCCTGCTTCTTACAATGGCAGAGTCTCCACCCTAGCTTCTCTGAAGTGCCTAGTTCTGAGTTTGGCTTTCCTCAGAAGTAAAAATGATTCCTTGGTTTTTCTTATACCTAAAGACCTATCTTTGTATTTCTTTTTACAGTGTGAGGGGGAATAAAATCAGCAAAGGGGAAAGAGGAGACCAAGCCTTAGCAGTTAAATGATGCTGTGAAAAACTGTCAGAAAGTCAGATCAGCAGTGAGCAATCTCTTCAGAGTAAATCAGCATTCCTCATGCTCTTGCTTAAGGCCCTACTGCGGCTTTTAGTTCAGTTAGAACACAGTCCAGACTCCTCACCGTGACCACCACTGCCCTTCTCTGATCCCCCCTCTGTCACTCTCCCTGTTCACCTGAGCGTTATCCTGCCAGGCCTGTTCTTGCCTCAGCAGCCTCTTCCCCAGAGAGCATGTTTCTCCAGATCTTCGCCTGTAGGCTCCTGAAAGCCGAAAACTAAACATTCACCTCCTGAAATCTGCAGTTGCTGCACACATCCTTATCCCACTACACTGTTTTATTTACTTCAAAGCATTTATCACTGTTTGAGATCACAAGCTTATTATTTCTCCGATTAGAATGGAAACTGTAAAAGCCAGAACTGTCATGCCACTGGGCTCAGAAAATACCTAATGTTTGCGTAAGTGAACGGATTAGAAGGGCTGGGGTAGAGCCTTGGTACTCAAGTGTGGCCCAGGGGCAGCAGCCTGTGCTTGTTTGACCTGTGGAATCTCAGTTCTCACCTCAGGCCTCTGAATCAGAATCTGCATTTTAACAAGATCCCCAGGAGGTTCTTACGCACAATAGTTTGCCAAACACTGGCTTTAGAGCAACGGTTCTCAACTTTGGCCACATGTTTGAAATACCCAGAGAGAGCTTAAAAAATACTGAGATTGTAATTTAATTGATTCGGGGTGTGGGCTGCTCATCTGGATTCTTAAAAGGTCCCTGCTGGGGTGAATTTAGGGGACAGACAAGGTTGAGAACCACTGCTTTACTGCTGTGCTATCCAAGTACAGTAGCCACTAGCCACATTTAGCTATTTAAATACAATTAAAACTAAATAAAAACTCAGGTTTTTAGTTGCTCTCGTCACATTTCAAGTACTCGATGCCACACATGGGTTTTGGTAACTATAGTGGACAGTGCAGTTGAATAATACTTCCATCATGTCAGAAAGTTCTATTGGACAGTGCTGCTCAAGAGAGGGAACTGAGAGCTGTTTTCGACTGAGGAGAGCATCTTTGGAGGCAAGTGATATAGGGATGAAAGGAAAGTGGGGCAAACTCTGGGGGTGTCCTTGGAACATAAGAAGATAACCTAGTTGCTGACTTTTGATGGATGAAGTTTCACCAGCAGGTGGCTCTCCTGCTTCCTGCCACATCTCATGCTGGAACCTGAGCTGGCCCTTGGCCACGGGAGCACCGCGCTAGGTTTGATCCTCAAGAACCTTATACAGTAAGGACAGGTGGAGGTCAAGATGGCGGAATAGAAGGACGTGGAACTCACCTCCTCCCACAAATACATCAAAAATACATCTACATGCGGAACAGTTCTCACAGAATACCTGCTGAACTCTAGCAGAAGATCTCATACAACCAAAGCTGTAAGAAAGATCACCGGGTAGGACAAAAGGAAAAAAAAAAGTAATTAGGACAGCACCTGTGCCCCTGGGAGGGAGCTGTGAAAGAGGAAAAGTTCCTTCACTCTGGGAAGCCCCTTCAGTGGCTGGGAGATCAGCCGGAACAGAAAGGGAGCTTCAGAGGCTCGGAGGGCAGTGCAGTAGCTGCATCGTGGTAGGCAGAAAAAAGAGAGACCTACACAGACAGTCCTGGCCACGGGCAAACTAAATAATGCAGAAGAATGAATAAGTGATCTGGAAGATAAAATAATTGAAATCACCCAGTCAGAACAGCAGACAGACAAATGAAAAAAAATGAAAGCAGTATATGATACCTATGGGATAATATAAAGTGAGCCAATCTATACATAATAGGGATCCCAGAAGGAGAAAAAGGGGATCAAAAATGTACTTGAAGAAATTTTGGTGGAAAACTTCCCAAACCTAAAGAAGAAAACAGATATCCAGGTATAGGAAGCACAGAAGGTCCCAAACAAGATGAACCCAAACTGACCTACACCAAGACATCTAATAATTAAAATGGCAAAAGTTAAAGCAGGCATCCTGAAGACAGCAAGAGAAAAACAGAGGGAATCTCCATAAGGCTATCAGCTGGTTTCTCTACAGAAACATTGCAGGCCAGAAGGGAGTGGCAAGATACATTCAAAGTCCTGAAAGGGAAATATCTGCAACCTAGGATACTCCACCAGGGAGAGTATCATTTACAATAGAAGGAGTGTTGAGCTGCACCCCGCAGGCCTACAAGCCTTGTACTTGCCCATCCTTGAGACCAAAGAAAGATCCTGGAGTCAGTGATAGAGACCTCAGTGGTTTAATGGGTGGTGGATCTTTCATGTCTGAAGCGAGATCCTGGAACGACACCCCGCCATGTGTGGCAGACAGTGGGTAGGACATGGCAGCAGTCTTTGTTCCTGGGGCGAGGGCGAGGCTACCAGTTATAGGGGGAATTGAGGTCAGGTTGGCTCATCAATTACCAGGGAAACTAGCAGAGGGGCACGCCCCTCACTACCCCATGAATAAGTTATCATGGAGATATTCTGTCATGTGAGTAGGGTGTAGGTGAAGCAGGCACTGGTTGAGCAGAGGATGTGCAGAGAGCAGCCATCTTGGTGGCCTGATCATACACTCCACCCCTACATACCTTGCACGACCCTCACCATCTTGGTCTGCCCCTCTTCTGTGATATCCCTGGGGTCAGGTATGTAGGGGGGCACTGCAAACAGATGCCACAAATACAGATGGCAGCAGCCAAAGAGCATCAAGAGTAAGATACCTAGTGGGCTAAGAACAGTCATTTGCCAGAATGTGGGCAAATTTTGGAGCCAAGCGCTTACTGGGGTAATGGAGAGGGAGTCAATAGCAGCAGTGCCCTGTCTGGTTATAAGGAAGGTAAGGTCAACCCTGTTTTTCACAAATCCCGAGCAACCCCTATGAGGAGGAGAAGGCCCCGGCTCTAAAAAATACATTCTGGTGGAGTTAGCAGTTACCCCATGTTTTGTTAGGGGTGGACGCATTAGGTCTTTCCAAACAAAAAACAGTTAATCACACTAGTTGGACTTGTGTGTCCAGAAGCCAGCCTATTCCACTCCACACAGCATAGCCTGGGGGGGGCTCATGGGCAGTCAAAGTGTATGATGTGTTACATGGTAATGTTTACCGACAGGGTCCTTCTGACGTACTGGCATGTGGGACAGGAAGATGGGAAGGGTCTTCCCCCACCCCTCCCCCCACCCCGCCACTGTCAGTTGTCTCCACATGGTCACATTAGCCAGGTCGATTTTTCATGGATATCCAGAGGAAGACAACAACGGCATCTTGCTGTTGCCATTAACCCAGCAATTAGACTCTTTTCTCAGTGAGGTTATTGTTGCTGCTCAGTCCTCGAATAGATTTCCTCCACTCAGGCTAGGGACAAAATGTAAGACACCTAACAGGCACAACACAGGGAAGATCATGACCATTAAGCAAAATACAAGCCATATCCGTATTCTGAGATAATACCAACCACACCTGCCTGTCGTTTTTGTCCAGGTCTGTAATATAGTTCAGAAAACAAGTCTTCAGGAATACAGGAATGTGTCCAAAAATCACACCTACAGTGGCCACCTAGGCTCCTCCAAACTGGCTGTGGTGGAATTCCTCAGAAGTCTCAGACTGAATTCCCAAAAGGCCTCTCAAGGCCAGGAAAGCCATACCAAGGCCTGCCATCAACTCTGCCTCGGTGGAGTCCCCTCTTGTAGAAGTCCCCCAAATATTGAGATTCCTGCACATGCCAGAAGACAGTCTTTCCAATTCACCTGCCTGGAACCCAAGAGTCTCCAATTTCTGGAGGGACCAGGCAGAGAGAAAAGAAAAATGTTTCAATTTACCCATAGGTATAGTTTACCAAATTGCTGGAAGTCATAACTAACTTGAAGGGAAGGGCTTCCCTATATCTGGAAAATATAGATCAAAACCAGTAATACTCCAGACAAAAACCATAAAAATTATAACCGTATACACCAGTTCACTCAGTAACCAATCCTTTTAACTTTTTATGAAATCATCAGGTTTTCCATTAGCATTCCTTGATTTCTTACCCAGTTCAGCAGTATGAGCTGAAACTTATGAGACCTGTACTTGGCAAAAAGTCCTTCCTATGAATCTTCTTGAAGATGAAGCACTTTTTGCAAAAGCATCAGAGTACAACAATAATTGTCTATAAATGACAGAAGACTTAAAAAGGTACAGTTAAATACCTGATTACAATGTAATCAATAAAGAAACTTGGTTACAATAACTAGAATTATGACTGATTATAATCTTAACCCTTAAAAACCTTAATCTCTGTCAAAAACCAAGGAGTAAGTAATTGTGAACTTTTTTTATACCAGCATTTCCTGATTGGAAAACTTACGCTTTAGTCTTCCTCTCCTAAGAAGGCAAAGGTAGGTAAACTTAGACCCACCCAGCAATTAATGTTCCAATATTTTATCCTATTTGAAATGACCCAGATAGTCAATGAATTCTCTTCATTTAGTTTCAAGTTGCCAAAATCTGGAGAGACTATTTTAGATAGACATTCCCAAAACATAGTAATTCCTAGAGAGTTTGTCCCAAATCTCTTATCTCATTTACATTTCCTTAAAGTTTCATTATATCAAGTTCTTTTCTTTTTTTAAATTAATTAATTAATTAATTTTTGGCTGCATTGGGTCTTCACTGATGTGCGCAGACTTTCTCTAGTGGTAAGCGAGGGCTACTCTTCGTTGTGGTGCATGGGCTTCTCATTGTGGTGGCTTCTCTTGTGGAGCATGGACTCTAGGCGCACGGGCTTCAGCAGTTGTGGCACGTGGGCTCAGTAGTTGTGGCTCGTGGGCTCCAGAGGGCAGGCTCAGTAGTTGTGGTGCACTGGCTTAGTTGCTTCACGGCACGTGGGATCTTCCCGGACCAGGGCTCGAACCTGTGTCCCCTGCATTGGCAGGCGAATTCTTAACCACTGCGCCACCAGGGAAGTCCCCAAGTTATTTTCCTTGCTGACAAATTTGCAACAGATATATTAAGGTTTTATTTGACCTCTCATAAACCTAGGTACAACAGAAGTATTATACTTAACACTGATGACTCTAAAGACATATCTATATTAATCAAACCAACAAGCTTAAGTAGTTTCAATAGCAGATATCAATTCAGTACTGAATATTTCCCAGATCATGTGAACCTGAAATTCATTCTGGACAGTTTCTTTTATCTTTCTGAGAATTTATATAAGTGCTTAATTTCTTTTAAGCCAATTAAACAGAGCTCATGCACAAACCAATCTTCGCCATGCCATTTGGAGACAGTGATACATCATATTTATAAGGTACACATAGACATACATATATCTATATAGACACAGAGACCTCACAGTTTTCCTGCTAGAGTTTGAGGGTCTCTTTTTCCCCCTTCACTCTCAGGTAGATTATTTATGTCTCAAAGGCACAGGAAGAGAAATACCATTTCCTTCTAGAAAGCTAATTTCCTCTAATGGCATATGCAAAAAACAGTTTTAGAATGTCAAGAGTCCCATCTTGGACATTTTCAGGGAATTTTTTCAGTTTCTGAATAGCCAATTCAGTTTAAACAAACGATAGTGATAGACAGTAGTACATATCATTCACTCACATTCATATCCATCACTTTCAGAGGAACATGAATCAGCATTCAAGTTACCAGGACCCCCTAACAAGGGTCAAAATCAGGGAGAGACAACAGGATTTGGACTCATATACTGGGGCACTCATGCACACACCCAAGAGTAAAGCCAAACCAATTACAAAAGGCTCATTTTGATACAATAGCAGAGCCTTTAGGCCATTGTTCTCCATATTCTCTTGGCAGCCCTCATTCATCAAGGACAGCCACCATAGGGCCCCACATACTAGTGGATAGCCACCCCAGGATTTCCCCTGCAACTTATGGGCCCCATGTGTTAGTAGATGGCCACATTGGGATTTCTCCCACAACTTTTGTACCCCACATGTTAGTGGACAGTCCCTGCAACTTTCCATTCCCTGTCCTTATTTCCTGATATCTCTGTGCTCACAGGAGTTTCCTGGGTCTCCTTGCTGGCTTTGTCAATTTTGGGGCTGCACCCTGCAGGCCTACAAGCTCTGTACTAGTCCATCCTTGAGACCAAAGAAAGAGCCCTGAGTCAGTGACAGAGACATTAATGGTTTAATGGATGGGGGATCTAACATGACTGAAGCAGGGTCCTGGAGCAACACCCCACTGTGTGTGGCAGATGGGCAGGACATGGCAGCAATCTTTGTTCCCGGGGTGAGGGCAAGGTTACCAGTTATAGGGGGAATTGAGGTCAGGTTGGCTCATTGGTTACCAGGGAAACTAGCAGAGGGGCACACCCCCTCAGTGCCCCTTTGATAAGATATCAATCATGGTGGAGATATTCTGATCTAAATATTAGAACAGTCACTAGCTAGGTTGGGGGAAAATATGTAGGAAGAACTAGCTGGGGTGGGGGCAAGTATGTGTAGGAAGGTCAGTCATGTGAGTAGGGTATAGGTGAAGCAGGCACTGGTTGAGCAGGGGATGTACAGAGAGCAGGAGAACAACCGTCTTGGGTGGCCTGATCATACAAGGAGAAAGAATTTCTCAGACATGCAAAAGTTTAAAAATATAGCAATACTAAATCTATCCTGAAAGAAATATTGAGAGTCTTCTCTAAATGAAAAGAAGCAAGAATCTATAAAGGAAAGAGAAAATCACAATAGGAAAGTAAAACACTAAAATAAGCCAGTACATAGATTAAAAAAAAATCAAAAATTTTTTGTGGAAGTGATTATAACTACAATGAACAGCAAAAGGATAAGCATGAAGATGTAAAAGAGGATATCAGAATCATAAAATGTGGGGGATGGGAGTAAGAAAAATGTAGATTTTTTCTTAGACCGTGTTTGAGCTTATATGACTACCAATCTAAAGCAAATAGATATAGTAATGAGTTAACATACTTGAAAACCAGGGTAACCACAAACAAAAAGAAAGGAACAAAGAAGAAATACAAAATCAACTAGGAAACAAGGTTTAAAATGGCAAAAATTACATATCTATTAATTACCTTAAATGTTAATGGACGAAATGCTCTGATTGAAAGACATAGAGTGGCAGATTGGATAATAAAACAAGAGCTTACAATATGTTGCTTATAAGAGATCCACTTTAGGATGAAGGACACACAGATTGTAAGTGAGGGGATGGAAAAAGATATTTCTTGAAAATGGGAATAGCAAGAGAGCGACGGTAGCAATATTCATATCAGAACAAAACAGACTTTAAAACAAGACTATAAAGAAAGATAAAAAAGGACACTATATAATGATAAAAGGATCAATACAAGAAGAGGATATTATACTTCTTAACATATATGCTCCCAATATAGGAGCACCTAAATACATAAAACAAATACTAACAACAGACATAAAGGGAGAAATTGATGGGAATACAATAGTAGTAGGAGACGTTAACACCACACTGACATCAAGGGGCAGATCTTCCAGACAGAAAATCAATAAGGCAAAAGAGATCCTAAATGACACAATAGAACAGTTAGACTTAATTGATATTTTCAGGACATTACATCCAAAGAAACCAGAATACACATTCTTTTCAAGCACACATGGAACATTCTCTAGGATAGACCACATACTAAAACACAAAACAAACCTCAACAAATTTAAGAGGGTAGAAAAGATTTCAATCATTTTTTCTGACCACAACAGCATGAAACTAAAAATCAACCACAGGGACTTCCCTCGTGGCGCAGTGGTTAAGAATCCACCTGCCAATGCAGGGGACCTGGGTTCGATCCCTAGTCCGGGAAGATCCCATATGCTACGGAGCAGCTAAGCCCGTGGGCCACAACTACTGAGCCTGCACTCTAGAGCCCGCGAGCCACAACTACTGAGCCTGTGTGCTGCAACTACTGAAGCCCACACGCCTACAGCCCATGCTCCGCAACAACAGAAGCCACCGCAATGAAAGCCCGCACACCACAAGAAAGAGTAGCCCCCACTCGCCGCAACTAGAGAAAGCCTGTGCAGCAATGAAGACCCAACGCAGACAAAAAAAAAAAAAAATCAACCACAGAAAGAGAAACGAGGAAAAAAAATGATTACACAGAGACTAAACAATGTGCTACTAAAAAAACCAATGGGTCAACAATGAAATCAAAGAAGAAATTTTAAAAATACCTTGAGACAACTGACAATGAAAACACAACTATACAAAATCTATGGGATGCAGCAAAAGCAGTCCTTAGAGGGAAGTTCATAGTGATACAGGCCTTAATCAAAAAACAAGAAAAATCTCAAACAACCTAACCTACCACCTAAAAGAATTAGAAAAAGAACAAACAAAACCTAAAGTCAGCAGAAGGAAGGAAATAGTAAAGATCAGAGAGTAAATAAAATAGTAAAAAACAATAGAAAAAAATCAATCAAATCAAGAGCATGTTTTTTTTTTTGGCTGAGTTGGATCTTCATTGCTGCGCACAGACTTTCTCTAGTTGTGGTGAGCGGGGGCTATTCTTCGTTGCAGTGCACAGGCTTCTTATTGCAGTGGTACCTCTTGTTGCGGAGCATGGGCTCAGTAGTTGCAGCATGTGGGCTCTAGGGTGCGCAGGCTTCAGTAGTTGTGGTGTGGGGGCTCTAGAGTGCAGGCTCAGTAGTTGTGGCGCACGGGCTTAGTTGCTCCGCGGCATGTGGGATCTTCCCGGACCAGGGATTGAACCTGTGTCCCCTGTATTGGCAGGCAGATTCTTAACCACTGCATCACCAGGGAAGTCCCAAGAGCATGTTTTTTGAAAAAATAAAATCAACAAACCTCTGGCCAGGCTCACCAAGATGAAAAGAAAGAGGATCCAAATAAAATAAATGAAAGAAGAGAAATAACAACTGATACCACAGAAATATTAAAAACCATAAGAGAATACTATGAACAATTATATGTCAACAAATTGAACAACCTAGAAGAAATGGACAAGTTTCTAGAAACATACAGCCCACCAAAACTGAATCAAGGAGTAGATAATTTGCACAGACCAATCACTAATCTGCAATTTAAAAAACTCCCTGCAAAGAAAAGTCCAGGACCAGATGGCTTCACTGGGAAATTCTACCAAACATACAAAGAAGAACTTATACCAATCCTTCTCAAACTCTTCCAAAAGACTGAAGAGGAGGGAACACTCCCAAAGTCATTCTATGAAGCCATCATCACCTTAATACCAAAACCAAGGACACTAACAAAAAAGAAAACTACAGTATTCATCATTTCTGATGAATATAGATGCAAAAATTCTCAACAAAAATATTAGCAAACCAAATCCTACAAAACATAAAAATGATCATACACCATGATCTAGTTGGGTTCACCCCAGGGTCGCAAGGATGGCTCAACATATGCAAATCAAAACAAAACAAAACAAAACTGCTTAGTTTACTTGGAAAAAATATGCAGCTTATAGCTATTTAATCAAAAGTCAGAAGTCTTTACTATTGGCATAGAGAAGTCAGGTGAACTGTTAATTTATAGTCCACTTACGAGCATAATTTATCCTTCAGTGTTGGTCACATGAAAATATTAACATCATAGTAATTCTTCTTTGTTTATTCGAAGTATATGTAATCTAATATGTACATATATTTCCCATTACTTGTGGGAGCTCATGCAATATAATCTATTTTAAAGTTTTCTTTGGTTCAACTTTTCCTTTGTTTCAATGGGATAAGCCTTAAAACTTTTCCATAAAATAAATTACTTCTCCCAATACGATTTGATTTTAAAAAATACACAAGTCAATCGATGTGACACACCACATCAACAAAAGAAAAGACAAAAACCACATGATCATTTCAATAGATGCAGAAAAAGCAATTGATAAAATTCAACATCCATTCATGATAAAAACTCTTACCGAAGTGGGTACAGAGGGAACATATCTCAACACAATTAACAGTCAACATAATACTCAGTGGTGAAAAGCTGAAAGCCTTCCTGCTAAAATCTGGCACAAGAGAAGGATGCCCACTTCTATTCAACATAGTATTGGAAATCCTTGCCACAGCAATCAGAAAAGAAAATGATATAAAAGGTATCCAAATTGGAAGGGAAGAGGTAAAATTGTGATTACATGCAGATAACATGATACTATATGTAGAAAATCCTAAAGATGCCACATAAAAACTACTAGAACTGATAAACGAATTCAGCAAGGTAGCAGGATACAAGGTTAACATACAGAAATTGGTTGCATTTCTTTACGCTAACAGTGAAATATCAGAAAAGGAAAGTAAGAAAAAAGTCCCTTTTAAAATCACATTAAAAAAATACATAGGAATAAACCTGACCAAGGAGGTGAAAGATTTATATCTGAGAACTATAAAACCTTGATAAAGGAAACTGAAGATGATTCAAAGAAATGGAAAGTTATCCCATGCTCTTGGATTGGAAGAATTCGTATTGTTAAAGTGGCTACACTACCCGAAGCAATCTACAGATTTAATGTGATCCCTATCAAATTACCCATGATATTTTTCACAGAACTAGAACAAATTATCCTAAAATTTATATGGAACCATGAAAGACCCAGATTGCCAAAACAATCCTAAGGAAAAAGAACAAAGCTGGAGGCATGACCCTCTCAGACTTAAGACAATACTACAAAGCTACAGTAATCAGAACAGCATGGTATTGGCACAAAAACAAACATGGATCAATGGAACAGAACAGAGAGACCAGAAATAAACCCACACACCCACAGTTAATTAATCTTTGACAAAGGAGGCAAGAATATACAGTGGAGAAAAGACAGTCTCTTCAGCAAACGGTGTTGGGAAAGTTGGAAAGCCGCATGTAAATCAATGAAGTTAGAACACTCCCTCACACCATACACAAAAATAAACTCAAAAAGGCTTAAAGACTTAAATATAAGACATTACACCATAAAACTCCTAGAAGAGAACATAGGCAAAACATTCTCTGATATAAATCATAGCAAAGTTTTCTTAGGTTAGTCTGCCAAGGCAATAGAAATAAAAGCAAAATAAACAAATGGGACCTAATCAAACTTACCAGCTTTTGCACAGCAAAGGAAACCATAAAGTGACAAGACAACCTATAGATGGGGAGAAAATATTTGCAAACAATGTGACCCACAAGGGCTTAATTTCCAAAATATACAAACAGCTCATACAGCTCAATAACAAGAAAAACAAAACCCAGTCAGAAAATCGGCAGAAGACATAAACAGACATTTCTCCAAAGAAGACATACAGATGGCTAACAGACACATAAAAAAAAGCTCAACACTGCTAATTAGCAATGGATTAGAAAAATGCAAATCAAAATTACAGTGAGGTATCACCTCACACTGGTCAGAATGGCCATCATCGAAAAGTCTACAAATAATAAATGCTGGAGAGGGTGTGAGGAAATGGGAGCCCTCCTACACTGTTGGTGGGAATGTAAATTGGTACAGCCACTACGGAGAACAGTATGGAGGCTCCTTAAACAACTAAAAATAGAGTTGCCATGTGATCCAGCAGTCCCACTCCTGGGCATATATTTGGAGAAAACCATACTTCAAAAAGATACATGTACCCCAATGTTCATAGAAGCACTATTTACAATAGCCAAGACATGGAAGCAATCTAAATGTCCATTGACAGATGAATGGATAAAGAAGATGTGGGGTGTGTGTGTGTGTGTGTGTATATATATATATATATATATATATATATATATATATATATATATATATATAAAATGGAATATTATTCAGGTATGAAAAAAATGAAATAATGCCATTTGCAGCAACATGGATGGATCTAGAGATTATCATACTAAGTGAAATAAGTCAGACAAAGACAAATATCAAATAATATCACTTATATGTGGAATCTAAAAAATGATACAAATGAACTTATTTACCAAACAAATACACTCACAGACAGAGAAAAAAAACTTATGGTTACCAAAGGGGAAAGGGGATAGGGGAGGGATGTTAGGAATTTGGGCTTAGCAGATACAAACTACTATATGTAAAATAGACAAGCAACAAGGACCTACTGTATAGCACAGGGAACTGTATTCAATATCTTGTAATAAACTATAATGGAAAAGAATCTAAAAAGAATATATATATATGAAACTGAATTACTTTGCTGTATACCAGAAACTAACACAACATTACAAATCAACTATACTTCAATTTTAAAAAAAGAACCTTATACAGTAAGTATTATCATTATCCCCAACCTACAACTGAGCAAATGGAGGCTTAGGGAGGCTAATAAACTCAAGGGCATATAGCTACCTGCAGGGGTGGGGATACTTGAGGTTCAGTATGGAGCAACGGTAGACTGGTATGGTTCTCTAATTTCCACCTATAACAGAACTCAGAATGTGTTTTTCCATAGAAATAAACTGACTCTTTGGAATGTACACTGTGGAACAGCAGTGAGTGGAAGCAGTACTTATGCCTTTTTTTTTTTCTCCACGAGACCAGGGAATTTAATAGAAACTAGCTGGCCAGGCAGGGTTATTCTCTATGGCACTGATACAAACTGGATTCTGCCCAGCCCTTGGGTGCCCTGGAAGTGTGTTTGTGGAGGAAACAGGGAAATGAAAAGGCAGAGCTCTGGGTTCCCCACTTCAACCACAGCACCCTTTCATGTGTTGGGTTCCTTATAAAACTTCCTTTGAGCCCATTCTATAATAGCAAAATGACAAAGATGGATCATATTACTTTGAAAAGCATACCCTGTTAAGACTTCAAACAAAGGTGAAAACCCAACTTTGTCTCCATGTCTCCCCTGCCCTGCTTCGCTGATGCCTATACTCTGATGAGAAAAGAAACCTTAACAAGTTCTCCAATCTCTTTAGGTGCAGTTCTTATCAAACAAAAACCAAAAAGGCAAAAATCAAAATAAAAAACAACCCAAACCACAACCCTAGCTTATTACAAATTTTTAATTATATTATCTTTTTAAGTCAGGAACAAAGAAAACCGTACCATTCATCACCACCATCATTTCATAAAGGGACATTTTAATGTAAAAAAGAATACAAGTTAAAGCTTTATAAAAACAGTCCTCATTTTTCTTATTTTGCTCTCCACTGGTGAAAATTTCCCATGAACCAACACTGATCTAGTCCAGCTTTCTCATCCAATGCCCTGAGGACTCCAGGCAGTCATCTAGCCAAAGCTGACCATCTTCAGTTGCCGACCAGGGCATTCTATCCTTAAATGTTTTAGCTCCTCGAAGTGGTAGTGGGGTACAATGGAAAAAGCATGGATTTGAGAGTCAGGCCTGGGTTCAAATCCTATCTAATCCTCAAAGGCTACTGAACACCTGAAATGTGGTTAGAGCAACTAAAGAGCTGATTTTTTTTGTTTTATTTATATAGTATAGCATAAATTTAAATGTAAATAGTCCTGTGTGGCTAGTGGCTGTATTGGAAAGCACAGATCTAGACACTATTACTGTTAAGTAGTTTAGGGCCACATTCATTTCTGGAACAGCCATCTCATTCTGCCAACTCGCATTGTTCTCCAAGTCAGCTAAAACCTTTTAAGTCTTCCATATTTTGTTGCTAAGGTTGTCCTTCCCCATTTGTACCTATGCAATCAGATCTTTGCATCCAAATGCAGGAAATTAGATTCATCTCTATTAAGTTTCATAACCTTAAATTTAGTCTATCACTTCAGTTTTTAAGCATTAGAAGCAATCTTCAATAGAGATTTTTTTAAAATCCTATGTATTAGCAAGTGATAAGATAATCTTATAACTAGCACTAAAAGACTTTCTTCGAGCCCCAGTTTTTCACTGCTGTGGCATGACTATGAACATATTTCCACAAATAGACCTTTTTCCAGCTCACACATTAAGTAAACATCCTCTGGCAGGGTGAGAAGGAGTGCTCAATACCTGTGGCCTCTCTCTCATCTACTAGGAACAGGCTACTTATATTTTAGATAAAGACTCAAAAAGAAATAAGTGAGAGGGTTAGGTATGAGGCTGACGCCAGGTAAGTGTTTATTTAGGGAAAAAAAAAAAGTCACTGAAAATAAAAGTCAGTCAAAATGAATGAGAGTTTCAAAACACCCGATAACTCTTTAATGGCAGCTTTTGCACCCACCGCTCAAGCCAGTTCTAACCCAACCAAGATGCTGGAAAGCAGAGCACACCGTGGTGCCCATCAGGCCAATGAGGGCGATGAAGCTCAAGGCTCCCCGTTTCCGCTTTCTAGGTTCTAAAAAAGAGGAAAGAGCAGAAGTTACTGGGGGTGCTCCACAATGACAGTGCTGTCAACATCCACCAGCCATTCTGTCAAGGCACTTGGGGTTGTACATTAGACCATCTAGTCTTAGGAGGCCAACCAGCTCTTCAGCCTAAGCTGTCAGTATGTTACATACTGCATGCAAAGTCGTGTGCCACAACAGTATTGAACTTTAAAACACGTTGTGGGATAATAATTAGAGCACCTTCGCTCCAGGATCTTTTGGAGTTTTCCCTCTTCCAAGAGGTAAGTCCAGCCAGAAGAATCTCTTCCCCCTTCTCTCTCAGGCACACCATTTATAGTACTGATTAGGAGCAGGGGATCTGGGGTCAGACTGCCTGGGTTTGAATCCTGGCTTTCTAGTTTACACTTAGTAGCTCTGTGACCTAGAGTCTTAATCTTTCTAAGCCTCAGTTTCCTCATCTATAAAATAATATTATCTATGTCATAGAATTGTTGTAAGGCTAAATAGCATATGCAGAGTTCTTAGAACAGCAACTGACACATTGAAAATGCAGAATGTGCTTTGTTACTATTCAAAGGTTAATAAAAAGAAAGACGATAACAGATCTTTCACCTAAATATCAAGTTACTTTCCCTCTTCTTAAAGCCCTGCTAAACAGGAAAATATAGTAGTATAAGATTTTAAATTTGTTTCCTTGACAGATGTCAATATGTCCTTACCTCCTGTGTAATAGCCATAAGCATAAAGAACTCGTCCAACAATCCAGGCCAAGCCCAAGCCAGAAACTACACGCTAAAATAAAAGGGCTCTGTTAGTTATTTGCATGAAAGAAACAGGCAGAATTTTATTAACATCTAGGATTGATTACACAATGTTTTAACAAAAAGTTAACAGTTTTATGGATATAGTAAAATACTCCCTACCAAAGTTAGGGTAGAATGAAGTTGTTTCAGTCAGGAAAATCAAAGCGCTGTGATCCTTCTGTGAACTGCTCAGAGACCTGGGAGGTGATTGCTGGCCTTCTCCTAGGTAGGTGGGATGGGAGGAACCTCCCGGCCTGCCCCAGGGGACTCAGTGTGCTAGAGCACAGGGGAAGGAGAGGCAGGCCTGGGGGTCGCGGAGTAAGCCAGGAGAGGAAACCGACTGAAAGGCAGGACTAGGGGAGGAGCCCTGTGGACAGGAGATGGACTGCACACCCCACGGCTGCGTGCTGCTTCGTCTCAGCCAGGTCCCCCCTGGGAGGGCTCTAAGGGGCTGTGCTGTGGCCCACGCATAGGCATGGGGCTCCACTAGAAAAAGTCGGGGGAGTGTGTCATGTTGTGAATCCCAGAACATGTGGTCTTGGAGGGGAAAGTCTCCCCATTCCCGACACCCTTGGGAAGAGAGAGTGAAAACTCATGCAAGATGGGAAATCCTTCCATTTGGACACCCTGCCGGGGTGACCAACCCATTTGGTCTAAAGGAGACAGGGGAGAGGAAGAGAGAGGGTGTGTGAGGACGTGAGTCACTGGGCGTCACTGTCCCCAGCTGTCTTTTCAATTTAGCAGTGGCATCAGTGGGGGCGAGGTTCCTACTTTAGGATTTTTATTTGTTTGTTTTGATGATTTTAGGGAAAGTTAAGTATCAGTAGGAGCATTAAACAACTATAAATAAAAACCCCAGGCGCACAAGTCACTATCTAGAAGCTCTGTAGTTTCTGCCAGGTCTCTCTTTAAAGTCGCATAATTACCGTCAACCCAGGAACAATATTAGGTGCTTGTCTTCAGAGTAGTCTTAGAGTATTTCCAAGAACTAAGCACAAGGAATGGGATCTAGGGAAGTGGGACAGGAACGGGGCTGGGGTGGACATCAGGTGACGCCTAGAGAGACCAGCTAGTCTGTTTAGACCAGCTAGCCTATTTACTTGCTAGGATTGGGGCTCTTTAGAGGCACAAGAAAGAAACATCTTCTCTAAGAGAGTAGCAGATTTTTCTTTGAAAAAAGTACAAGACTTTGAGGTCATGAACTATAGATGTGCCATTCTGGCAGCTGACAAAAAAAGCACAAGGCCATTCAGGTACAGACCAGAGGCTTATGAAAGTCTCAGAACCAGAAATGTGAGATGCCAGCACTCTGGTCTGAACTCAATGGAGGGGAAATCGGGGCCCTGAAAAGGAAACACTTTCTGTGTAAGGCAAGACCCCAGTGGCAACTAATCAGGCTCAGATAAACTTGCTTTATTTAGATAAGGTGTAGTGAGGACCAAACCTAAGGCTCACAAGGGCCATAGCGGCCTACACGGCCCCGAGGTCCACCCTCACCTCCAGCCCTCACCTCCTGCTCACCACTGAAGCCGCACCGCTCACTGTGCACCACACAGACCAGGCAGGCTCCTGCCCCAGGGCCTCGCCCTGGCTCGTCTCCTGCCTGCAGATGTCTGGAGACATCTGCAGCACCTGCTCCCTCACCTACTGCTTAAGTGTCACCTTCGCATCAAGGCGCTCCTCCTGACCGCCCCACTCAACACTGTCTCCCCCGTCCCCAGGCACTCCCTTTCCACCATCCCTGTTTTTGCTTCCTCTGTGGGGTGCATCACCTTCTAACATGCTACACGATGTCCTTGAATTGCTTTTTGTCTGCGACCCCAACTAAGAGTCAGCTCCATGAAACCAGGAGTCTTTGCCTGTTTTGTTCAGGTGTCCAGGAAACGTTCGTTGCATGAATAATGTGGCAAAGGAAAACTCAATGGACATGAACCTCCTAGGATCAGAGAGACCTGGGTTCAAATTCTGATTCATCTACTCTGTAGCTATTTGATCTTGAGAAAGTTACATAGTATCCAAGAGGTTTCTCCTTATCTGTAAAAAACGGGAAAAATTCTACCTACTTTAAGGAACTTTGTAAGAAGTAACTGAATGAAATTCTTTTAAATACATGGTGCCTAGACATTGAAGATGTTCATTAAAGTTTCATTTCCTCTTCCCTCCTGAATGGCTCAGTGAATTAAATCTATTAAATCTAATTAGATGAACCCCCTCCCCGGAAAAACTTACTGGGTGGTAAACACCTCCGACAGCTAGAAAAAATAAGAAGGGAGGGTACACTTCCAACCTGGAATAGATAGAAAAAAAAGGTTTTTTTTTCCTTTAAAGTGCTCTATATAAGTATGTCTATGTAAAACTAAGAACCCTTTACATTCTTCCTTGCCAAGTTAGAAACTTGAGAATAAAAATAAACATTGACCAGAGGCAGAAGGCCTGACCGCTAAGATCCACCTTCTTTTGCTCTGCTTGGGATTAGATTAGAGGTAACTCAGAACACAGTGAGTCAAAGACCTCAAATCTGACAAACTGATGAGGCGAATTAGAGTAGATTTCCTTACAGAGCTCAAAGCCTCTCACCCCCTAGGCTGGGAGATTCAGTATCAGTTTAGAGTGAACTTGCTGCAAATACTGCAGAAGAGTAATGCAGCATTAAATTCATGTTTGAAAAGGGCATTGGGGGAGGGATGAAGTGGGAGGTTGGGATTAGCAGATGTAAGCTATTATATATAGAATGGATAAACAACAAGGTCCTACTGTATAACAGAGAGAACTATATTCAATATCCTGTAATAAACCATAATGGAAAAGAATATCAAAAAAGAATATATATATATTTATAACTGAATCATTTGGCTGTACAGCAGAAATTAACAACACTGTAAATCAATGTTACTTCAATTAAAAATAAAAGAAATGGAAGAAAAAAAGAAAAGGTCATCTAGAATCCCACCATCCTAACAACTCTTAATTTTGCTTAATATTTAATCTGTTCACTTATACATTTTTAATGATACTTTTAATGAGTATCCATGATCGTCATCGTTGCTATTACTCAGCAGACAGAGTACCCAGGGTCGAGGTGTTGGACAGAAAACACCCACTCTGCAGATATCTTGGGGGCCGGGCAGGGCCAGCACTCACGTGTTCTGGTGGGCCCGCTGAATGCAGTTGAAGAGGTGTCCGTTTTCAGGGTCAGTGCTATACATTGTAGGATACTGTTAAAACAAAGTGTGTGTGATCAAATGGTCAAGTGTAGCATTCATTCAGTGTTGAGAGTTAAAATCAACCTTAAAGATAATGTATCCCAAAGCATCTTCTGCCATAACCTTGGTCAGATGATCATTCAATTTCTGCTTACATGCATGTGGTGACAGAGGTCTCATTCTCAGAGGCAGATTCAATCTGTGTCTATTAACATCCAGTGACAAGAATATATGTCTGTGCCATTCAAGGGGTAGAGGCAGCTTGTGCCAAATTCGGGGTTTTTGTTGACGTTATGCCATCACTGGTGGCTTTGGGATGCATTACAAGGATGCCATTGGGAAATAGCTCCTTCCCAAGAGTCAGCAAATACCACATCCTTTTAAGGTTCCCTTTAATGGGGGAACAGAAACTGAGTGTGTGAGAGTTTTAATGTGCCCATCAAAATAATAAACTAGACATGAAAACTTTAAAAGGAGCTCTAATTATAAATTGCTCAAAAGAAGTAGACATTTAACATTGCTCACCAGGGACAGCTTCAGTAAGTATCCCTTCTAGATCAGCTAGAGCTAAAGGAAGCATTCAATAGATCTCCTCCCTATGTCTGATGTCCAAACACAGGCTAACTCAGCACCACGTGCTTCTCTTCTACTTGGGAAACACGAAAATCACCAGAAGACATCATTTTAAAGTGGCACACCAGGAAACAACTGCTATTTAACCCCCTCCACCCCCCGTTTTATTTTTGGCCTCACTGTGAGGCTTGTGGGATCTTAGTTCCCTAAACAGGGGTCGAACCTGGGTCCTTGGCAGTGAAAATGCAGAGTCCTAACCACTGGACAGCCCGGGAATTCCTACTTAACCCCCTTTAGAAAATAACTGTCTTCCTAGCAAAGAGCTCCAGCCAAAAGCACACCTGGTCTTTTTACAGAAGAGACAAAAGTAAAACAAGATGGAAATGACTCTCCAGAAGGGCCCCATATTTCTTGCCTTCCTCCTTCCAGACAGGGGCAGAATTTCTAATAGGAACAGGCCTGAAACTGCCACCGCTGACCACTAGCACCTCACCTTTCCCTCCACAACTGAAAACAAGTTCTTGGCCCGACGAACCCACAGAGGCACCGCTGTGTTCCCACTCACCTCCACTTTGTACTTCTTGCGGGCCTTGGAAACGTTGATGGCTAGATGAGTTACCATTATGAAGCTGGCAGCACCAGTTAGAATCACAAAACCATATTCCTTAGAGAGGACGGCCATCCTGACTCTGTGGGAGAAAGAACACATTCAGGCGCCACCTGGCACTGTGGGCTCCAAGCTGCAGGAGGCCTCAAGAGTGGGATGCTTTGTTACCAGCAAACGTATCGCTACAGATCAAAAAGAGGCATGAGTGATCTGGTGGTTCTAAGAGGTAGAGATATTACTGTATACCACCCAGCAGAATTAAAAAATGATTCAAGTCTGCGATATACACACAGAAAAGTTCACGATCACATTGTATATTCTCTTTTGTGCCTGAGTTCTTTTGATCAACATTGCATGTATGAGATTTATCTAAACCATTGCAGTAGTCACTGCTATTGGATGGTCTGGCCACTAAAAACCACAATTTAAAAAAATATTTAGCAAGGCAAAATGCTAAAAGATATACTAAGTTACAGAGAGAGAGACAGAGAGAGAGAGAAAGAGAAAGAAAGAGAAAAAGAGAAAGAAAGAGAAACAGAGAGAGAAACAGGATATAGTCAGTATGTACACAGTGATTCCAAGTTTTTCGCTTGTATGTCTATTGGCATCGGGGACACTCTGAGGGCAGGAACCCTAGGGCCTCCCTTGGATCCTGAGGCACGTGCTGGTACAGCAGCAGAAATATCACACTTGTAGGGAAGGGATCAGTTCTAGTTCTTTGAAAGCAGAGCAAGGCTCTGGGCAGCTCTTGGAGAACCCAGATTCTTCATCAAATTAACACTTCAAAACTAACCCCATGATGTGTTCTAGTGCCTGCAATGCAGCTTATTTTGAAATGCATCAAAAAATGATGATACAAGCTAATATAGCAAAATATTAATGCTAGAACCTGGGTGGTAGCTATATGGATGTTCACTATACAATTCTTCCAACTTTTCTGCATGTTTGAAAAATTTCATATGAAATGTTTGGAGAAAAAGCTCATCTCCGCATTTTTCAGTGTTCAGCAGTTTCAGCTCTTTTAGCTCTTGTCCTGCTCCAGGAGGAAAGAAGAAAGAAGGAAAGAAACATACTGGAGATCAAGGAGAGGAAAACGTGCTGGGTGGGAAGAAGCCCTAATAAATTCAGAGTAAGTTAGTGCTGCCCTCCAGTCTATCTGAGCATTGATCACCAGATGTCTGAAGGGTCAGAGCATGGCAGGACACAGAGAAATAGCTACAATGCTTCCAGAGATCCTTAGCTGCTGTCTCATCACGTGCATGGCTGCCACAGGCCAACAGCTCCTGTGTGTATTCTGTCTTCAGTTTAAAATTTCCATCCCTGGGAATTCCCTGGTGGTCCAGTAGTTAGGACTCCACGATCCCACTGCAGGGGACACAGGTTCGATCCCTGGTCAGGGAACTAAGATCCCGCATGCCACATGGCGTGGCCAAAGAAAAAAAAATTTCCACCCCTGAAAACTGTTTGGCTGCAACCTCTCCTGAAAGCCTGGGAAGGTTACCCTGCTCCAAAATGTTTTAGTCATCCTCACAAACAACCCAACAAGATGCTAATATCCCTATTTTCCAAAGAGCACCCAGAGGTTAAGTAATATTCCCAAGGTCTAAAAGAGAAAGTATCCGAGTTGGGATTCAGATTTAGGTTCCAATTCAGTTCCAATGTCCCCTTTCAATCCCACGTGACGATTTAGAGCTGAACTGACATTGGGATCACAGAATCTGTCTCAGTGTGGAATTTGGGGCCAGCAAACAGGTCAGTTCTTTAAAAGTAAGTTTCCCTTAGGTCTGCAAAATAACATTTGGAACCAAAATCCTAAAATCTGCCCACCCCCAACCATGTTTCACAATAATTCCCGTTAGTTTCCCCTGCTATATTCTTTCTTTACCTAGAGCTGCTCGCGGAGCGGCACCCAGCATCCCCTCCTCCGGGACAGGGGACACACACTGGAAAGGGCCGTCCCCATGACTCAGCATGGGAATCACCTCCAGGTCAGCCTCTCCTGGGCCATCTCGTGTGGCTGCGGAGAGCAAGGAGCCTTTGGCTGCCTTCCAAGCTTCCCTGCCCTCATTCTCTTTTAGAATTAGTCCTTTCCAGAGTTTAGAAAATCAGCTTGGGGAGGAAGCTTTGGTAGTAGTTATTAAAACAAAAATATGGGGTGAATACTGAACACCTCTTTGAAAATAAATAAGCATGACTACCTGATATCCCTGGGGTTCAACACATCTGGGCCAAACAGGCCACTGAAAACGAAGCTGTCTCTAACTTTGTCAAAAGCCGCCTGTTTAAGAACGATACAATTAATCATATCTGGTTTAGGTCAAAGTGTGCAAGTTGAAAGTCTGTTCAGACCTCACCTTTAGACAGGAGGCTAGGCTCTCTCGCAGCCTGGGGTAAACTTGTGTTGGTGCAGACTTTTCAGCTCATTTTTCCTCTCCCCCCAAATCCCATAAGCTCCATTTTACAGAAAAGGAAATGGAGGCTCAGGTAGAGAGATGAGGGCAGAGCTAAGACCAGAGCAGGTTTTAGAATTCTTCCCCAAATACTCCAGCAAGCCCAGGCAAAACATTAGAATTCGGTGGCTCGGTCACTGGCCTCTGTTTTTCTGGCCTGTAAGGATTTGGGTAGGAGAAGCTAGGTGGCCGGACAGAGAAGTGTCCTTTGAGTAGATGTTTCTATTGCAGGCAATGAACACTCAGAAAGGCAACCGCTCAAAAACCTGCAATTAGAAATTAATGTTTACTACTGACCTCCTCTTCCAAAGTATAAATGCAACCTGGGAGGTTACACTTTTAGGCAGTCACACCCTAGTGAAAGTGACTCTCCTCACACTTTGGTACGGTGATAGGTACTGAGGGGAAAAGAATCTAGGTGAGGGCAAGCAGAGCCAGGAACAAGACCTTTGAAGGAGAGAATTTACAGTAAGGGAGACCCAGAGTCCGATGCTAAAGTGGGTGGTGTGCAAAGGACAGTGTAATCGGTCAGGAAACAGTGAGCGTACTAGGGGCAGGAGGAGAGAGGCGGCCCTCTCCAAGGCTCTCCCTGCAGGAGCCCTGGACACACCTGCATAGGTGCCAGAGCCAAGCCTGTTCAGCCCGCCCTGACACCTCCTTGCACTTTCAGCACATGAGGAGCCCTGTTTCACAGGCCATTGCAGCCAGCACTTCCCAGCTGGCGTGATCAGGGCTAGAACAGAAAGAGCAGCCAATTGCATCAGATACTAAGCTCCCGTGAGGGAGGGACCGTGTGTGTGTCCGGCATCCCCCGTGCCGAGCACAGAGTGTGTGCTTATAGAAAGCTGTAGAATAAATAAAGCAAGCTGTAAGTCCAGGTAGCTTTCAGAATGCGTCCTCCGCTCTGCACAGTGCCTGGCATAAAGTGTGTGCCTAACCCATGTCAGTTTCCTTTTTTCCCCTCAAAGCATCTACTGAAACAATGGAAGCAATTGGATGTATGAATTCCTGCAGAAAGAGGAGATCAGAACACAGAGAAAAGCTCTGTCGCTACAGCTGCTGAAAACATAAATCCAATAGGGACTGCAAAATGCTTAAGGCTTGTCCTTTAAGGAAAGAATCAGTTTAATTCACTTAGGGTTCAAAAAGAAACTTCGTCATTTGCTGAATCCTTATTTTCTGAGGAATCCAGGGCAAAGAGATGCACGCTCCCGCCCCGTCGCGTGGGTGCGGGTGCGTACACTGGCGAAAGGGGAGGCACCTCAGCTCACAGCAGCCACGTTCCAGGCAGCTCCAGCCACGCCCGAGGTTGGGCCGGCCCCACAGCTAGCAGATAGCTCCCAGGGCACAGGCTTGAGAAGCTGATACGTGCAACACAACCTCTTTCTGACATGAGCACGCATTCGGACTGCACACTATAGTTTGTTGATTACATACCTGCTCTGTGTCACTGGCAACCCGTATATCCACCCAGCAAGATAAGGTTCCTGGGGGTGGGAGCTCTGCCCTAGACTTTGCCTTCTACATGGTGATAGACACACAGCATGCAGTCCAATGGTCCTTTCGGAGCTGAACTTTCATGACTGGTATAGATTACTTTGTAACTCACTTGGTTGTATAATAGCACTTGTTAATTATCACGCAGTTTCCGAGGTTAGTCGCACACCAGCTGTAAAGATTAAAATTTATGATTTGTACAAATAAAAATTTATCTAGTTACTTTGTAGTATTACACGCTGCTGGGAGAAGTGTAAAACAGAATCACCTGGAGGACAGCCTGGCGGCAGGCAATATGCTTTATTTACATTGTTCATAACCTTTTGCTCATTAATTCTACTGGGAATCTATCCTGGGGTAATAATCAGGAAGGCAAACAGATTTGGTTCAAAGACATTCACTTCAGCACTATTTATAACAGCTAAAACAGAAATGGTATAGATGTCCAAACAAAGAGAACTAATTAAATAAATAATATATCTGTAAAACAGAATAGTATATATCCATTAAAAATGGTGAAAGATTAAAGATGGTGAAACAGACTTAATATACAGCATGTTAAGTTAAAAAAAAAAAGAAAACAAAAAGTGTATATCTAGTT